>NC_073247.2:137132272-137435303 GCF_029281585.2 Gorilla gorilla gorilla
GATAGTATATTTCACTTTAAAATATTTACATTAATCAACTGGTCAATCAATCAGTCATCACTTCCTTCTTCAGAGGGGCCCTTTATGCTACCTGACATTATTTCTACATTTCCTGTTCAACTCTCTCTTCCATTCTTTACAACAGCTATTTCAAAACTATTTTACTCTCTTCAAACTTACAACCTTCTACAGTTGATTAATACTTGCTCATTTCACAGAAAATATAGATACCATGAAATTGCTCCCCTGCACCCCCTCATCTCATCTCATCTCACCATTACCAAGCCAAAAATTAGACCTAAGCCAACACCCATATTTTCCTCCCCGTTCCTTTTTTTTTTTTTTTTTTTTTTTTTTTTACAGTGGAAGATGTGTCCTTTCTTTTTTCCAAGGCCAACCATTCTACCTGTGAGCTGAGTCCAACCCTTTCTTATCTTTACAGGAATCTGGGATTATTCCTTCTCTCTCTCGCTCTCTCTCTTTTATTTTATTTTTTTGAGTCTCATACTGTTGCCCAGACTGGAGTGCAGTGGCGTGATCATGCTCACTGCACCTCGATCTCCCAGGCTCAAGTGATCCTCCTGCCTCAGCCTCCCAAATAGCTGGAACTACAGGCATGCACCACGACATCCAGCATTTTTTTTTTTAATTTCTAGTAGAGATGAGGTCTTGCTATGTTGCCCAGGCTGTTCTGAAACTCCTGGGCTCTAGCAATACACCAGCCTTGGCCTCTCAAATTGTTGGGATTACAGGCATGTGCCATGACACCCAGCCTCTCTCTCTTTTTTAAAATTTATTTTTATTATATATATGTCAAGTGTGCAACATGATGTTTTGATATACATGATGGAATGATTACTACAGACAAACAAATTAATATTTTCATCACCTTCCACAGCTACTTTTGTTTATTGTGGTAAGAGTACCTAAACTCTACTCTCTTAGCAAATTTTTAAATATATAATACCATGTTATTAACTATAGTCCTCATGCTATCCATTAGCTCTCTAGACTTATTCATCCTAAATCACTGCAATTTTGTATCCTTTCACCAAAATCTTTTCATTTTATCCTCTTTCCCCACTAGTAACCATCATTTTACTCTGTTTTTATTTATTTGACTTAAAAAATGATTCCCTATATAAGTGAGGTCATACAGTATTTTTCTTCCTGTGTCTGACTGATTTTACTTAGCATAATGTCCTCCAGATTCATACATGTAGTTGCAAATGGCAGAACGTCCTTTTTTTTAAAGGGTGAATGATATTCCATTACACACACATACACATGCACATACCACATTTTCTTTGTCCATTCATCCATCCTTGGACACTTAGATTGCTTCCATATCTTGGCTATTGTGAATAATGATGCAATGAATGTGAAAACACAGATATCTCTATGAGGTGTTGATTTCATTTATTTTGGATATATACCCAACAGAGGGATCACTGGGTCATATGGTTGTTTCCTCTCTCTTGTATTGCCAAATGTATCTGCTCCGTTGACTCATTCCAAGCTTCTACCCTTGTTAGTGGACCTCACAGACAAAAGCAACTTCTCCCATAAAGATTTATTACACTTGATTTTTTCTGAAGCATTGAGAAGTTTGCTTAGATCACAAGTAACTTTCTGTTTCTTTTGTTACTTTATTTGCATGTCGCCTCAATGAACAGTCAAGGGTGTCTAGGTTTTTGCTCATTTTGTTACCCTACAGATCTTGACAAATTAGGTATTAAGGACAAGTTCCACCTTTTGGAGGCAATAGAACCTAGAGGCGTCCAGAGCTAGACTACCTAAATTCAAAGTTGTAGTTTTTCTTTTTCTTTTTTTTTTTTTTTAATTTGTGAGAGTTTGGTTAAGTTACTCCCCCATTTACCCTCCATTTCTTCATCCGAAAATTGGAACACTAAGAATGCCTTCCTCATAAGGTTGCTATAAGAGCTAAATGAGAGGGAAAGAAAATATATAAAGTACTCATCACAGTATCTGACATATAGTAAATGATATGGTTTGGATATTTATCCTGCTCAAATCACATGTTGAAATGTGATCCTCGATGTTGGAGGTGGGGCCTGGTAGGAGGTGATTGGGTCATGGAAGTGGATCCCTTATGGCTTGGTGCTATCCTTGTAATAATGAGTGAGTTCTTGGAGATCTGATTGTTTAAAAGTATCTGGCACCTCCCCACCCTCGCTCCTGCTCTCACCATGTGGTGTGCCTTCTCCCACTTCACCTTCTGTCATAAGGCCCTGAGTAAAATCTCCCTGAGGCCTCCCCAGAAGCTGAGCAAATGCTGGGGCCATGCTTGTACAGCCTGCAAAACTGTCAGCCAATTAAATATCTTTTCTTTAGAAATTACCCAGTCTCAGGTATTCCTTTATAGCAATGAAAGAACAGCCTAATACAGTAAGTAATGGATACATGCTAGTTATTATTATTTAATATAGACAAAACAAGTCTAAAATGATTAGCAATTTTTTGCTAAGAGGTTAGAGAAAAGTCCCCACTGAATAATACTGCTTACTTCCTTGGAAAATTAGAGTGGGAAAGGTTGAGCTCTAATTCAAATAAACAAATTATCTATAGAACTTTAGTGATACTTCATTGCACTGTAACATGGTATTATCATGTCATTAATTGATATTGTGGCTTTCAACAACTATTATCTCTCGTGACCTTAGTCTCTTCATTTGCAAAATGAAGAAGATTAACTAGATGCTTTTTATGCTTCATCCTAGGTCTAATATGCTATGCTTCTTTTAAAAATATATTTTGGTATAGGGTGCAGTTCCATGCATCCATAATCCCAACTCTTTCAGAGGCTGATGCAGGAGGATCACTTGAGCCCAGGAGTTTGGGACTAGCCTAGGTAACATAGCAAAACCCTGTCTTTATATATATATATATGTATATATATATATATATATATGTATATATATATATGTATATATATATATATGTATATATATATACACACACACACATATATACATATACAAAAACATATGTATGTGATAAACAATTATAACATTTTCTTGCTCCTTCTTATATTAGCTCCTTTTCCTCTTGGCAATTTATTATTTTATGATTATTTTATGACCCTTCATACATACTATTATATCATATTATATTATATATTTTCCTTCTATACTGAAATTCTCTCTCCTCCCTTGGTGTAACCATTGTTTTCAATCTATCATTCACCAAATGTTCTCAACTATAACATCCAGGCTCACTCCTTCCCAGTTTTTACAGTTTGTCATGGTATCATGTACCTTAACTTCCCTTTCAGGCTGTGAAAATTCAGTCATTCTTTATCCATGTTTTCCTGGGTTTTGGCTGACAATCCAGAGAATTATCACAGTCACTTGTAAATCTCACAAAAAATAAATTTCACCCCAAATTACATACAGTCTTAATCTAATAGAGCCCTGTCTTCCTATATCCCCTTATGTATTCTGTTCATTTATAAAATGGAATAGTTGACTTTTGCTAGAATTATTTATTATATAAATAAACTGGGAGATGTGCCCTTACTATTTATCCTGTGATGAATACTTATTCATTTGTCAATTGTATTCTTTGGATTGTTGTTAATCAAGGCAATCTCGAAATGAGAATAACCAAGAAATACATTCTTTTTAGAATATTTTAGATTAATATTTATTAAAAATGGAAAAAATTTCAGATTATACCACAAAAGTATATTAATACTACAAAAGATTGATTCCTTTCCTATAATCACTGAATATGGATGTGTGTATTTTATTATGATCAGGGTCACTTTCTGTGAGAGACACCTACCTCTCAATTATTTTCTATTTTATTTTCTTAGGTCTATGAATTCATTGTATCAATTATCATTTGGATAAGTTGCATCTGGTATATATTAATAATGCATTAGGCCAAAAATGCAATCAATATGGTAATTAATTAATGTTGGTTTTGAATCACTGCATTCATATAAGGCATTGCATTTCTAAAAGACCCATATTAAAGTGCAGTTACAGTATTTTGGAAAAATTACACTTTGGTGATGATTGGTATGTATTGGCTATTTTGATTACCTGCCAGTGACCAAAAAATGGAACATCTGCTGAAGTAAACAGGGCCATATAAGTTCTGGTGTATGAAACGTTGCCCAGGTGAGGGCAGAAAGAGTGGAAACACTGTAGTAAAGGATGCTGGGAATTTAGGAGCAGAGACAGAGGAAGGATTATTACAGAAGACATTCTCAAAGGTTTTGTTAAAACTTTTTTGCAGTCTGACTTCAGTTGTCTAAAATAAAAGCTCAGAGCATTGTTTAATACCTCTGTGGGTGGTCATTTGAAAATCATGTCTCATATGTTCAGATTATCAAATGTGAAATGGAGTCCTGAGATTTTTTTTTAGCTACTCATGAGATTGCTCCATTTCTTTTAGATACAAGTGTACAAGTCAAAGAGCTTATTAAACCTCAGTCAAACACAGGCAGAACTGAGACTATTATGTTCCAGATATTTTTATTCACAGGGTAGGTACTTTTCATTGATAAAGGTGAGACGTTTGGCAGTAATGGTTTGCCTTTAAAAAAATGTTACACCGTAGTGTTCAAACTTTTCATTTTCTAATCATGACTTTTGTCACCTAGTGGTTAAAAAAGACTCTGATGAGAGAAATAAAGAAATACCTAGTGTCTGATATTAGGAGGCTGCTCTCTCTGAGGGGTAAAAGCACTTGAGCAAAGGGTGTCATTTAAAGTCAAAATCATCAGTGCTGATTATATGCCTTGTGGTCACCATGGATAATTCTTTTTCTGTTTTTTACCATAAAGATAAGACATGTTATAATAGCTGTTATTAACTTTTTGCTGATTCACTATCCTTCCTCTTTGAAAATTTAAAATAGACATGGGAAATCAAATAATCTTATCTCATACTCTAACAAACAATAATATTGTTTATATTCACCACCATTAATGTTGTTTTGATGCAGAAGGGTCAGATGTCATTACATTAAAGTAGGAAAATAAACTTAGATCATATAACTTTTAGAGCAATGTGCACATTCAAATATTGATTGTTTTAGTGCGAATTTAGTAGCCTGATATTGTGGGAAGGAAAGTTGACCACCAAGAGTACCATGAATTTGCCTTACCAGAACTTAACTCAAAGCTTCTCGACCTCAGAGTTACTGGCATTCTGGGCCAAATAATTCTTTGTTGAGGGAAACTAGCCTATGCATTGTAGGATGTTCAGCAGCATCTGTAATCTTTGCTCACTACATATTAATAGCACGCCCCAAATCGTGACAATCAAAAATGCCTCCAGACATTGTCAAATACCTCCTGGGAGACAAAATTGCCACCAGTTGAGAATCACTGACTTAGCTGATCCATTCTGAACAACCGTTCAAATCCTTCCTTCACTATGGTATTCTCTGCATGTTAGTTCTGAGTATTTAAACTTAAATTTTTTTTAAACTTACATGTTTTTGTAACAATGTTTCTAAGTGGTGTTATGCTAAATTACATATGACTGTTTTTCTACATAAATTACATCAATTCTGGGCATGCAGAAGACTTATTTTCTAATTTGCTCATAAGACATAATACAGTGCCTTGTGTAAAATAGGATCTTCCAAAATGTTGATTGGCAGTAATAACAACTAGATTTAGAAAATGTAGTGCTGTTTCTCTCTGCTTAGTTCAGGGCATTTTACTATTCTGTTTGTTTAAGATAATTCCTGAATATGCAACTCAGGCTGCAGTACTATAAAGAACTTTTAGTTTATATGGTCTTAAAATAGAAATGTACCTTAAATTTATTTCAAAGTCTCTTCACTCTAAGAAAATCTAGGTCCTACTTAGATAAAAATCATGAATATGAAGTGTCAAGAGACAGGCACTAATCAGTTTTCAATCATTTTTATCTTATAAAAATAAAATAAAATAAAAAATCATTGCTCTGCTTTCTTTATTGATATATCTTGACCTTATCATGGATTCTTTAGCCATTTTAAAAGCTTTTAGTGCAAAGAGCATGGCTCACTATCTGGAGAGGAGAAAGCTGACAAGTTAATCAAGCAGACTGATGATGTGGTGGCTACAATAAAAAAGGTCAAAATCATGTATTATTTCTTGAAATGTATCTACTGATTTGATGATAATGTCAAGTTCAAATCTTAAAAGGCCGCTTAACAGAGTGCAAAAAGAACTTTTCTTGGGGCAAAGCTATTTTGAACTCATAAAGTCTGTGACCTATTTCAAATGTTGATCTGAAGTCATTTTATTCATTTGCTAATTCATCCATCCTCTCATCCATCCATCCATCCATCCATCCATCTATCCATTCATCCATTCACTAGACACTTACTAGCACTAAGCTAGGTACTGAAGAAATTGCACAGAAAAATAAATCATAGTCACTGCTCTTAAGCAGCATACTGTCTTATTCACTATTTCCCAGTATGTATTCTGAAGAACGATGCTCCCACAAGGTACTAGTTATTTACTACAAATTATTATTTTTGTTTCTCTTCTGAAGTTTCTGGAATAATTTTTTAAAATCTCAATTTGCTGATATGCAAGCTAGTTTTTTACATAAGAATATCTTAATAGAAAGTATTTTAATATTGACCCTGGAAAATGAGAGTGTCCAAAATATCTGGTGTGAAACTTTAAAGTTGGGAGGCAATCTGGTGGTACTGTAGCAATTTATTTTGATGTTATCACCCTCATATAGGGGTGCAAAATTCACTTAGTGTAAATTAGCTAGGAAAGATGACTTTACTGAGACAATCTTGGAAATTCATTTCTCAGAATGGGCACATGTGTGGGAGATTCTATAAAAAATGGATTTTAAAAGAAATTTAGTTTCTTTCAGAAAAGGAAGGCAAAGATTATCATTTGTAATTTATTTCAGTTAGATTTCAAAAGTTCACCTGCACTTTGGAAAGAGGAAAAGTAGGCCAAATTTTAATTAATGACAGCCATAATAAACATACCACTTTACTAAAAAATGATAATGGGGTAAGGAGAATATTTAAAAAATATTTGTATGAAGAATATTATTTCAGTAAGTGCTTATCAATTAGCAGAGGATGGTGCTTAAGTAATAATTTTGTCTCTTCACCTTAGGTCGATAATTTATTTCCATTTGTATGCATTTGTTGATTTATACAAAATAAGTTTGCAGATTATATTAGTGTCATTTTAAGGATGAATTCATGCTTCACACAGTTACAAACTCAAAACACAAAATTATTAATATTGTGGATGGCTAAACTTCAAAAGTTCAGAAATAATTCCCCTCTGATGATTGGGGTTAGATGAGCCTGTTATTGATTACAAGTGTTTTTAAAAAAATATTTTCTTATTTGGAACTGTTGTAAAATCAGAGTATTATTTACATCAAGTGAATGAAAACAGGATGTATCCAGTTTTATATTATTTTACTGGCATTGGAGGAAAGCTAGTGTTTGCAAGCATGTCAATGGACAATATTAAGTGTGTACATAGTATTGCATACTTCAAATAAAATACAAAGACAATATTTCTGTTATGCTAGTGCTTATGGTGATCACATAAATTTCTATGCCTTCAGTGATAACATATACTGTACAGAACCTGCAAAGGTTCTGATATTTTATCATATTTCTAGCTTCCTAATTTGTTAGACATTTCCATCATAGTAGATCATGGCTCCAAGCACCAAAGAATCAATTGGCATATATCTACCAGAACTCAGAATAATATAGTAAACAAAATGAAATAATAAAGAATAATTTATATTGGAACATTTTAATTTCTTCTCACTAGGTAATTACCTCATTTTTCTTTATTCTTTTTAATTTTTTAAAGACAGAATCTCACTCCATTGGCCAGGCTGAAGTGCAGCGGCACAATCATAGCTCACTGCAGCCTTGAACTCCTAAGCTCAAGCAATCTTCTTGCCCTGGCCTCCGGAATAGCTAGGACTACAGGCATGTGCCATGAGGCCTGGCTAATTTTCTTATTGTTTTGTTGAGATGTCTCACTATGTTACCCAGGCTGGTCTTGAACTTCCTGCCTCAAGCAATCCCCCTGCCTTGGCCTCCTAAGCACTGGGATTACAGGTGTGAGCCACTGCACCTGGCAGTAATGACCTTATTAAATAGAAGGGAAGTAAAGTAGATGTTATATTCTTGCCACTCTTTCTAAAATATTGTTCTAGTGTATATTCATACTCAAGCATTTTTATATGTAATTTGTTATTCTTTAAGATTTCAAATGTATTGTGTTATAGATTATACTGTAGTAGCAATGTTTTTGAAACAAAGTACAGGCATACTTCAGAGATATAGAGGGCTCAGTTCCAGACTAACACAATAAAACAAAAATCAAAATAAAAGGTATCACACAATTTTTTTGTTTTTTCAGTGTATATAAAAGTTATGTCTGTACTATATTGTAGCCTATTAAGTGTGCAATAGCATTATATCTAAGAAACAATATACATACTTTAATTTAAAAATACCTTATTGCTAAAAAATACTAATAATCATCTGAGCCTTTAGCAAGTCATAACCTTTTTGCTGGTGGAGGCTTTTGCCTCAATGGTGATGGCTGTTTTCTGACTAGGGCATTGGTTGCTGAAGGTTGGGGTGGCTGTGGCAATCTATCTCTTGAAATAAGACAAAAATGAAGTTTGTTGCATCAATTGACTCTTCTTTTCATGAAAAATTTCTCTATAGCATGCAATCCTTTTTGCTAGCATTTTATCCACAGTAGAACTACTTTCAAAATTGCAGTCAATCCTCCCAAACCCTGCTGATGCTTTATCAACTAAGTTTATGTAATATTCTAAATCATTTGTTGTCATTTCTACAGTGTTCACATCAGGAGTAGATTCCACTTAAGAAACCACTCTCTTTGCTCATCTGAGACCACTTTCTTTGCTCATCCATAAGAAGTAACACCAAATATGTTAAAATTTTTCATAATATTGCAGCAATTGAGTCACATCTTCAGGCTCCACTTCTAATTCTCATTCTCTTGCTATTTTCCATCACACCTACAGTACTTCCTCCACTGAAGTCTTGAACCCCTCAAAGTCATTCATGAGGGTTGGAATTCACATTTTCCAAACTCCTGTTAATGTTGATATTTTGACCTCCTCTCATGAATTATCCATGGTCTCAATGCATAGAATCTAGAATTGTGAATGTTTTCCAGATTTTCAATGGAGTTTTCTGAGATTCATCAGAGGAATCACTATCTATGGAAGCTATAGCCTTACAATATGTATTTCTTAAATAATAAGATTGAAAGTTGGAATTAATTCTTGATCTGTGGGCTGCAAAATGCATGTTGTGTCAGTGGACATGAAAACAACATTAATCTCCTTGTACGTCTCCATCAGAGCTCTTGGATAACCAGGTGCATTGTCAAGGAGTGTTGCGGGAAGTCAGGGACCCCAAACAGAGGGATCGGCTGGAGCTGAGGCAGAAGAACATAAAGATTTCACGGACACTTATCAGTTCCCCAAATTAATACTCTTATAATTTCTTATGTCTGTCTTTACTTTAATCTCTTAATCCTGTTATCTTCATAACCTGAGAATGTATGTCACCTCAGGACCACTATTGTACAAATTGATTGTGGAACATGTGTGTTTGAATAATATGAAATCTGATTGTAAAATGTGTGTTTGAACAATATGAAATCAGTGCACCCTGAAAAAGAACAGAATAACAGCGGTTTTCAGGGAGCAAGGGAAGATAACCATAAGATCTGACTGCCTGTGGGGTTGGGCAGAACAGAGCCATATTTTTCTTCTTGCAGAAAGCGTATAAACAGATATGCGAGTAAGAGAAATATCACCGAATTCTTTTCCCAGCAAGGAGTAACCCTGGGGAAGGAATGCATTCCTGGGTGGAGGTCTATGAATGGCCGCTCTGGGAGTGTCTGTCTTATGTGGTTGAGATAAGGACTGAAATATGCCCTGGTCTCCTGCAGTACCCTCAGGCTTACTAGGATTGGGAAATTCCACGCTGGTAAATTCTAGTCAGACCGGTTCTCTGCTCTTGAGCCCTGTTTCCTGTTAAGATGTTTATCAAGACAATGTGTGCACAGTGGGACATAGACCCTCATCAGTAATTCTAATTTTGCCTTGCCTTGTGATCTTTATTGCCCTTTGAAGCATGTGATCCTTGTGACCTACTCCCTGTTCATACACCCCCTCCCCTTTTAAAATCCCTAATAAAAACTTGCTGGTTTTGTGGCTCAGGGTCATCATCACGGTCCTACCAATATGTGATGTCACCCCCGGAGACCCAGCTGTAAAATTTCTCTCTTTGTATGTACTCTTTCTCTTCATTTCTCAGACCAGCTATCACTTAGGGAAAATAGAAAAGAACCTACGTTGAAATATTGGGGGTTGGTTCCCCCAATAAAGGAGCAGTAATATTTTGAAAGGAATCTTTTTTTCTGAGAAGTAGGTATCAACAGTGGACTTAAAATATTCAGTAAAACATGCTATAAACAGATGTGCTGTCATCTAGGCTTTGTTGTTCCACTTATAGAGCACAGGCAGAGTAGATTTGGCATAAATCTTAAGGCCACTGGGATTTTCAGAATGGTAAATGAGCCTTGACTTAAACTTAGAGACAGCAGCTGCATTAGCCCTTAGAAGAGAGTCAGCCTGTCCTTTGGAGATTTGAAACCAGACACTGACTTCTCCTCTATAGTTATGAAAGTCCTAGATGACATCTTCTAATGGGAGGCTGTTTTGTCTACATCGAAAATCTGTTTAGCATAGCCACCTTTGTCAGTGATCTTACCTGGATCTTCTGTAAAACTTGCAGTTTCTACATTAGCACTTGCTGTTTCACCTTGCACTTTTATGTTATGGAAATGGCTTCTTTCCTTAAACCTCATAAAACAACCTCTGCTAGCTTCAAACTTTTCTTCTGCAGCTTCCTCATCTCTCCCTACCTTCAAAGAATTTAACAGAGTTAGGACCTTGCTCTGGATAAGGCTTTGGCTTAAGGGAATGTTGCAGCTGGTTTGGTCTTTTATCCAGATGACAAAAACATTCTCCATATCAATAATGAGGCCATTTCATTTTCCTATCATTTGTGTGTTTACAGGAGTTGCATTTTTAATTTTATTCAGGAACTTTTCCTTCCTCTTCACAACTTGGCTAGCTGTTTTGTGTTAAGAGCCTTAGCTTTTGACATGCCTTCTTCACTAAGCTTAATTACTTCTAGCTTTTGATTTGAAGTGAGAGATATGTAACTCTTCCTTTCACTTGAACACTTAGAGGCCATTGCAGAGTTATTAACTGACTGAATTTCAATATTGTTTAGTCTTAAGGAATAAGGAGACCTGAGGTGAAAGAGAGAGATGGGGAAACATCTGGTCAGTGTAGCAGTCAGAACACACATAATTTATCAATTAGGTTAGCTGTTTTATATGGGTGTGGTTTGTCTTGCCCTGAAACAACTACAATAGTAACATTAAAGGTCACTGATCACAGATCACTATAAGATATAATAATAATGAAAATGTTTGAAACATTGAGGGAATTACCAAAGTGTGACAGAGACATGAAGTGAGTGCGTGCTGTTGCAAAAATGGTGCCCGTAGATTGCTTGATGCAACGTTGAACAAACCTTCAATTTGTCAGAAATGCAGTATCTGCAAACAGCAATAAAGTGATGCACAATAAAATGAGGTATGCTTGTAAATATACATAGGGTAAGTGAAGTTAAGACTATATTGGGATTGCCTATGGAAACCTGGGACCTATGTTTGTTATAATTACTGTGGGCTACAGTGTAATAAAAATTGCACACATTGATTGAGGGCTTAGTATGTGCCAAATTCTATACTTTTAAAAACTGGCAAATAATAATTGTACATATTTATGGGGTACAGAGTGATATTTTGATACTTGTATATGTGTAATGATTGAATCAGTGTAATTAGCATATACATCACCTCAAATATTCATCATTTCTTTGTGTTGAGAACATCCTCTAACTTTTTGAAAATACACTATACTTTGATGCATTATCTTTCCTAATGCTCACAAGAAATCTGTGAGATAGATAGTATTTTTATCTCCTCCTTATTCTAAGATATTAAATACGTTGCCCCAGGTCACAAGGCTAGTAAGTAGCAGGGCTGAGTCTGAACCAATATTGTTCTGACTTCAAAGCTCAGGTTCTTGACTATCGGGTTATAGTGCCTCTTTGAGAATCTTTTAAGTTACCTAGATTAAAACGTTTCTTAGAGGTATACAACTGTTTAGACTATAGGCCTAAAAGGGTACTTCATTAATTAGTAAGTCATTAATGACACTACTCATAAACATGCTGAGCTGCGGAAGCATGGTCTTGCAGAAGAAAACCAAACAAGTATGTTCACCAAAATCTCTGACTCTCTTCTCCTTATGGGCATATGCATCCTTGAAGTTAGATATGGTACATAATGTGACTTCTCTATTAAAACCAGCAGAAGTCCTATGTGCCACTTCTCTGTAGTAGCATTTAAGGGCTGGTGTGAAATTCTCTATTCTCTCTTTCCTTGCCATAGTAATTATGGAAAATTATGTTTGTTATATTGGAGGTGAGGAAATAAGACTCAGCCAGTATCCCAGAATACTGAATGATGAAATGGGCAAAAGTCCAGGAGATACACCCAAACTCAGAGTGGACTTGGTGTGAGTGAGAAGTAAACTTTTCATATGCTAAGGTCATGGAATGCTGGTACACAATGTCAACTTACTCAATCTGATTGACACATATTCAGAAAACTTGAGTTTTTAATGTGGCCCTAATTTTCATGGCCAGTAATTGTTAACACGTACCTTCTATGAGACTTATGTTTTTTTCATTTTAAAATTATGATTTTTCATCTATGGTTTCCTTCTGAGATTTTGGGGGTAGATCAGATGATCACATGAGAGTATATATTTAAAAACCTCCTATAGACTGTAATGCAATATGAAATTTATTATTATTAATGTAGAATTCATTGTTTATTCTTCACCTTTATTATTTAGTGAATGGTGTTCAGTGATGTGACTGACTTTTCAAAGCTAGGGTTAGAAGACAAAATGCATTTTGTGGGTTGGTGACAAAATCATAAAGTTCAAATGTATATATTGATTTATTCATCTCAAGAGAAAAAATTAGTTGCTCAATGCAACATAGGGGAACATGGGATTTGCTCAGCCACAATAGGAATTGGGCAAGGAGTTATAATGAAATCTGTAAAGAAACAGAATCCAGGGATGACAACAACGAGAAATGTTTCTTTTAAAGACAACATAATGTTTTCGAATAGCTAGACTTAAACACTTAAGACTTTTAATAACTTTCATAATGTGTTAGGCATTTGTGAGATTTCTTACTAGTTTCCATTGTCAAGGATGGGAGATCCATACTTTAAAGAAATATTGAGACGAAAGGGACCGATCTCACCCTTGAAATTAACTGTCAAAATACAGGAGTTAAATTTTAGTGTACATTTCTCTTTCTTATCTTTCAACAGTCTGAGGAACATTAAACAGCTCCTAATGAAGGAAAAGTAGCCTCTAATGGTTTACTATGCATAAAACCCAGATGTGTCACCATGAACATGACCTGAAATATACTCAAACATGAATAGACAGATTTTTATTTAGAATCTTCACGTGTCAGCATCACATATTCAGTCTCTTGATGAAATCTCTTCTACTGAGGGATGAGCCTATTTTAACCATGTGATTTATAAAACCCCCTCAAAATATTTGTAAATACTTTTTCTTTCAGGTAGTGGAACTTACCTTTTCTCATCCCTCTTTGTGTGAACTAGACATAGTAACTCACTTCATAAGAGTAGATTATGGAAAGTGAGAAATGCTAACCTTATAATTCAGAAACCTGAAAAATACTACCTTAAAAAAGTGATCAAGGTTAATGTAATTAGTGATGTCATAGGAATATGCACCTCTTGATATGATGCCATGAGAAGGGCACTGAACCTTTGTAGTATTCTTCTCTCAAATTCATAATTCTAGTCTAATTATGAGAAAAGCATCAGAAAGCCCAAATTAAGATATATTCTTCAAATAGGTGACCAGTTCTCTTCAAAACAGTCAATGTCAGGAAAAACAAGAAAAGACTCTAACAAAGTATCACAGACCAGAGGATACTAAGGAGACATGGCAATTATCTTAGTCCATTTGTACTGTTGTAACAAAATATCTGAAACTGGGTAATTTATAAACAATAGAAATTTATTTCTCACAGTTCCAGAGGCTGGGAAATCTGAGATTAAGGCATCTCAGATTGGTGTCTGGTCAGAGTTATTCTGTGCTTCCAAGATGATTCCTTGCTCCTGCATCCTCATACGGCAGAAAGAATGGAAAGGCAAGAGGGCACTCAGTTCACCCTTGAGACCTTTTAAAGGGTGCTAATCCCATACATTAGGGCAGAGCTCTCATGACTTAATCACCACCAAAGGCCACACCTCTATTACTGTTGCATTGGGGATTAAGTTTTAACATGAATTTTTGAGGGGACACCATCATTCAAACCATAGCAACAACGAAATGAATGCAATGTGGTATCTTTTGTAAGATCCTGGAAGACAGAAAGAACTTAGAGGAAAAACTAGTGAAATTCAAAATTCAAATAAAGTCTGTAGATTAGTTAATAACAATGTAGCACAGTTTTTGTTTTTTTTAGTTTTTACATATGAATCATAGTAATGACAACATCATGAGAAAATGAAACTGGATGGGAACACTTATAATAATTAGAGTTCTCCAAAGAAACAGAATCATAGGATATATATATATACCATATATTATTATATATTACATATAATATGACATTATTATATATTACATATTGTTTATATGCACATAAATAATATTCTTTATTGTTAATATTGTTTAATATTGTATATTATATATTATGATATATTAATAATATATTCTTAATATTGTTTAATTCTATAATATTTTTTATATATAAACAATATGTAATATTTATATAAATTATATATGTTATGGATATGTTATATATAATTATATATAATTTATGTAACATATGTAATATTTGTATAAATTATATGTTATACTTATTACATATATTATAAATAATTTATACAAATATTACATATTATAATACATATTTCTAAATATACATTTTATATATATTATATATATATATATATATATATATATAATACACATACACACTCACACAATTGTGGAGGCTATTACCAAGATCTGTAATTGGCAAGCTGGATACTCAGGAAAGTCAATGGTATAGTTTCAGTGGGAATCTGAAGGCAGGAAAACAAAAACAATGCCCTAGGTGAATGCATCCAGGCAGGCAGGAGGAAATTTCCCCTTACTGGAGGGAGTGGTAGCATTTTTTCCCTTTTTTTTTGAGACAGAATCTCGCTCTGTTGCCCAGGCTGGAGTGTAATGGCATGATCTTGACTCACTGCAACCTCTGCCTCGTGGGTTCAAGTGATTCTCCTGCCTCCTGAGTAGCTGGGATACAGGCCCCCACTACCACCACCACACCCAGCTAATTTTTGTGTTTTCAGTAGAGACAGGGTTTCGACATGTTGGTCAGGTTGGTGCAGCCTTTTTTTTTGTTCAAGACTTCAACTGATTGAATGGGGCTAACTGACATTATGGAGGGCAATTGATTTCAATGTCAATCTCATCCAGAAACAACTTCACAAAGACATGCAGAATAATGTTTGACCAAATGTCCAGGCACCCTGTGGCCCAGTCAAGTTGACAAATAAAATTAGCCATCATCTCTCTGTACTAACTTTTAAACGTCTATAAATCTAAAATTATTCTGAAATAAAAAGTTCTTTTAAAAAATCTATCCAGAATATTTTAGTTATGGCTATACAAGGATCAGATTGGATGGCTGCTGTAAATTCCTTCTAAGTGGCGCTTTGATACAAAGTCATGACAACTGCACTCAAAGCACTGTAAACTCCTTGAGGGCAGGACCCTATGGCACTTATCTCTGTATCTCTAGCACCTAGCAGGGTCCTTGGCTCCTTGACAAATATTCGTTGAATAAATAAACACTATCATCTCATGATAAACAGCTTTGAAGTTAATTTTCATCGAAATCCCCTCACTTCCCTTTAGGTAAAAAAAAAAAAAAAATTGTCAGGGAAGGCTATTGGAAAGGGTAAAAAACATTTCTTTTATATATCAAGTGCAACAGTTGATAAAGCGAGTGGCTGTAAATCACTCTTGGGAGTCTCCCATCATACGAAAGCTGTTCAAGCTATTTTTTCATGTTTTATGATGTCAGCAAGAGCCTTCTCAGTGACTGATTACAACCTTGTATTTATTCACTATCCATCTTTTATTTTATAATGCAATTGTTGTGCTGGGTTGTAAATTTGAACATTCTTATTTGGAATTTTCAAAGCATGTAATCTAGAATCCTGTGGATGTATGATTCTTCATATTACTATAGAATCTTATCGCAAAGTACATTATTTAACATTATCACATTTGTATTCAGAGGCATATCACACGAAGCTTTTTGGGGGAAAGGCCATGTATGTTTGATTTGAGATTTAAATATGCAAGAATGTTCAGCTTCTCTCTTGCTTTATTCTACAACCAGAAATAAATACTAAGTGAATGCCAAAGAGAAATATATAATGTATACTCTTGAGCTATGAGTTTAAAGCATATCCAGCATGAATTGTTATCATAATATTTTCCCAATATTTTGTCTTAATTTGGAGTAGTTTTAAATATGCAAAATGGTAAACTTTAATCTAAAATATTTATTTTGGACGAACAGTTAAAATATTTTATTCATAATGTAGATCTATAGTTAAACTCTTGAAACAAATCCAAGTTAGGATGATGGAGAAAAAGAAAGGAAGCTGAGAAAAAAAAGGTTAATTATCATAGGAATCATGTATCAAGCTGGAAGGAGTGAGGGCAGGACACAGGTATGTACTATTATTTTCAGTGAGTTTTGACAAAGGATAATAAATCAAAATTTACCACTCTATTGGAAACTGCCCTAGGATAAAGGCAGGAGACTGCAGATCATTCTCCAATCCACTTGTCCAAAGAAGGGAGGTCCTTACAATTTACTTATTTAATCACATTGATGAAGAAACTCTTGTCTATATCATTGTCATAATATGGGTTGTTTAGTCTTCCACCCATGTCTAAAGTGGTAGATGGAAACTGGAGGAAATGGACACATTTTGATCATGGAAAGAGCCCTCCCTCCTATCGCAGTCCCGTTTCAGTGAATTCAGATTATTTCTTTATCATCTGTGATGGTTAATTTTATGTGTGAACTTGGGCAGGCACTGTTATTTAATTAAACACTAATCTAGGTGTTGCTGTGACAGCATTTTGTAGATTTACTAACATCTACAATCCACTGGGTTTAAGTAAAGAAGATCACCCTTGATAATGTGGGTAGGCCTCACCCAGTGATTGAAGGCCTTAAGGGCAAAATCTCAGCTTTTTTAGAGAGGAAGAAAATCTGCCTAAAGACTGCAAAATCAACTCCTGCCTAAGTTTCTAACCTGTTGAACTTGTTACAGCTTTCATACTTGCCTGCTCCCCAAATTGAGTGTGATAATCACTTAAAAATAAATTTTATCTATAGATGGATATTAATATACAGAGATATAAATATAGGTGCAAGTATAAATATAGATATGGATATAAACAAATATCTGATATAAATATAGAAAGATAAATATCTATATCTATATCTAATCTATTGGCTCAGGTTCTCTGGAGAATCCTTACTGATGATCCACCATCCTCACTCCTAAATTTTTAAATGAAGTTAAAACTAAGTAAACAATAATTATGATGATTAGGCAATCAGAAAAATTATATATAATTATTTTCTTTTTGTACTCTTCAGCCACGTCATTAATTTGATATCAACGAACTTAGGAAAGCTATTTTAGAAAACGTATGAAGTAGAAAAGTCTTAATTTAACATTTTCTGGTCCTAATTAGAATTACTGGTAGAAGTGTTGCATAATCAGATAAGACTGGTCTTCGGTGTTTAGAAGTGTCTTTTCTGTGAAAGTCGAGTTCTACAAGTGGGAAAATGTAAATTCTCTTGAAGTTCTCAAAGCTTTCAAATATATGCATATGTCTCATATCACTATCTATATTATTAATATACACAGAAGCATTGCACAATAGAACTGTCTATGATGATGGATTTCTGGCTATTGGGCACTTGAAATGTGACTAGTGTGATGCAGAAATTAAATTTAAAATTTTAATAATTTTTGATTAATGTAAATTTAAATATAAATAGCTACATATAACCAGTGGCTGCCATGGTAGACAGTGCAGAATTTATTATATGCATTTTTAACATAAATCTTAAATTTAAGTCAAAAAGTAAACATTTGCAGGATCAGCATAAACTGAATAATATAATTATGGTTTATTAAACCCCCTCCTTATATCATTATAAATGTAAATTTCCATGATTATGTTCTCTGGAGATCATATGGAATATGTGTATTATTTTTTAAAAGGTTGCATTTAACCATGTGAATATTTTAACAACATTTTAAATATGCTTTTAATAATAAGTAGATTTTATCATTTAATAATTTTATATTGCTTAGTGTCTCTTGTCATTCATTTGTATGGTGGTGTTCTCTTTAGAGAGAAGTCCTTTGAGGTATACATACAAGATTAGCTTTGTCCTTTGAGTTGACCAAAACTTATTAGGAGTAATTTTTTGTGTTTGAAATAATGTCTAGCTAAAATAAATGAGTATATTATGCCATAACATAACATATAACACTCTCTTATCTAGTTTATACAAATAAGTATGTATGCATAATAATTTCAGTGCTAGATGTCATTATCATTAGGCATATATTTTGGGACCATGTAATTCAAAATAATAAATCTTTATTTTGACTAGGGATATGGTGGCTTAAACATATTGGGATCATTCAAACTGCAAAAGGTGTTATTCTTTTACTAAGCAGAAGAAACTATAGCCATCAGAATAACTTCTTACAAAATGTACTCTGGGCCTGTGAATTCAGCCATAAACTCTCTCCTTTTATATATTCTCATTTGAAGGTGAATGTCCTAGATTATCTATTTTGCCACAGTGGGGCTGTTGAATATTCATAAATAAAGAGCTACCCCAAAACTTGTCTAAGTCTAATTACAAGCTCAGCTATAGAGGAACATTTACACAGAGAATCATTTGAACTACTGGCAAAGCCACAACTAGATGTATGCCTTGGAATTTGCATGTAAGAATATACTTTTGCTTATTTTGAGAGTGCTTTAAACTGGGGCAAATTCAAGTGAATTTATGGAGATAATGGGTTATTGCAGAAATTCTGGGATATATGGTGGCTTCAAATATGATGCTTTCTTAGCTCAACTCTCTTGACATTTCAGCTGATAGCCCAAGTCACACATTTTAAATAATCAAATGGAATTTTTTTAATTTCCCAAAACATTTTTAAGATAATTTTAAGAATTTGTATCATTTGCCACTTTTCTTTGTGTGAGGGTGTAAGTTATCCTAGAACAACTGGATCTATTTTCGAACTTATGCAACGTCTTTCAGTTTAATTCAATATTGATTCAACATTGATTGGGTGCATATTGTATGTTCAGGCAAGAAAGTATAATTATGTATTTCTAGTAGTTCCTGTGTCTCTTCCCTAACTACCATTTTTAGACTATATGCTCTTTGAAGGAAATGACTAGATACATTATTTACTAGGTAACCTGACCTCTCCGTCACTGCAAAATTTACTTATTGACTGAGGGAGGCTGTGCAGAAATGCATCCTTGGATGATAACCAGAAGGTTTTCTTGGCTAACTGTGGAAGATTTCATTGATATCAGTTCACCATATGGAAAGGGAATTGAGCGTCTCCTTATTCAGATTCAACTCCCATTGACTTCATGTCAGATTGTCACTGAATAAAAGCTTCAGAATTATCCTTTTCTGATTAATTTCTGTTTTGGAAAAATAATATCATGAAACATTTTACCCACCTTGCTACCTACCACTCTTTCTTTCAATTCTGAGGGGTAGGACAGATTGAGTTAATGATACTGTTGGGGCTAAAAGGAATTGGATATATAATGCTTTTCACTTTATTTCAAATGACCCTTCAAATAGTTGCTTTGGGAATGAAACTCATCCTTCTGTGAGGGTAACACAGGAAACATTCGCTTTCAGTTGCAAACAAAATCCCCCCTTGGCACAAGATTTTTTAAATCTTTGGCATTAAACCTCCCGAAACCCATCTGTGTTGAAAATTAATTTTTTGCTTTGGGGCATTTTATATTTACATATTTTATTTTTATTTTACAATATTTAATCTAGTGAGAAAATAGCTTTTTAGGCCAAGCATAGAATCCAACCCACAGGAGCACAAGGTGGGGAAAAACTCTGCAATGTGCAACTACAACTGAGTATATTATTTATAACAGTGATCATTTTAAAAACACCAAAACGCATGGTGATTTCCTCCTATCTTTCAAGCTTTTATCATTTATATAAAATTTATTTAACAGAGTTTGCTGAATTTTAACAAAAGTTGATAAAAATAAACTATGCCTATAATTACATATTCATAAATCTTTTTATTTATTAGGCAAATCTAAAATCTTCTAGTTCGTCAGAAAAGCAATGTCCATGATTCTGCCTTCTTTCTGAATTAAATAAAACTGCACTGAAGTATTCTTATTTGATCCTGTTTTCTTTGGTGATATCATCAAAAACCTTGGTTCTAAACAGAAGATGCTTTTGCCACTGAGGGGACATTTATTTTGTCAATTTCTGGAGGAGGCATGTTTCGTTGTCATGACTGGGGAAGAGGAGATGCTACTGGTATCTACTGGGTAGAGGCCAAAGATTCTGCTAAAGATCTTAAAATACATAGAACTTCCCCCACAGAACAGAGAATTAAGCAGTATAAAATGTCAATAGTGTCAACATTGAGAAACCCTGGCCATAAAGAGTTTCAAGGCAGAAAATCTCAGCCACAAGGAAACTGGGTTTATGTCATACAATTATACCACATATGTTTGTATTGAATTGCTAGGTCCTTTCATAAATTGACCCCTAAACTTCTTTATTCAAAATACTTAAAGTAATGGAAACTTTAAAAATATAAAGAAAAATTAGAAACCTTGAATTTCTTTTGAAGAAAATTTTTTAAAATGCCGCGTCTGGAATCCCACTGAAACACGTAAAACTTGAACCCAGAAGAGCATAGGGCTATCTAAAACTCTGTTACAGGACAATATATATACACCGATTGCCTAAGGATGATTGACATCATGAGGATTATGAAGGAAAGGTTAAAAGAGATTGCTTATATTTAGTTTTTATGTGGAAGGCCACAGATGAAGCATAGGTCAGTTTGGATATCCTTTAAATTCTGGCTAAGTCACTAGCAGTGTGGCTGTAGGAAATTTATTTAGCCTTTCTAAGCCTCAGATTCCTGGTCTTTAAATTGGGATACTAATAATTACCCAAGGGGGTCATTGAGAGAATTAAATAAAATAAATATAGAAGGAGCAAAATGTAGTTGCAGACATTTTAATATTATTTACTTTACTGTAATCTATTTTAATATATTTGGTAATCCCTATGTAGATAACATATTAGTTAGTATATTAACTAGAGTGTATGATTAATAAATGCCTATCATCCCAAATTGTGCCACTAAAACCCATTTCTCTTAATAGAGAGATTGAGGCATTTGTAGATCTACTATAGGTAGCACTTTGGACTGGATAGAAGAGTTCAGTGTGGACATTTTGATGATTTAATTTTCTTAGCTATCAAACGAACTCAGAATTAATGACTAATCTGAAAGCAAACGTGTCAACAGTATATCTTCTTTCTTGATATCTTACTGTGTTCTTAGGGAACTAAAATGGAACCCTTATGCTTTCTGCAATAATAAGAACTGGATTTATTCCCTGCATATACAACATAAATGAAGACTGCTTCTTACTGTAATGCATAGTTAAGAACTTTTGTTACCCAATGTACAGCATAATGATATAAATAGCTTCTTTAGGTAAGTGTATATATTATATTATATATCCCTGACAGAATTATCAAGAGAAGTAAACAGTCTATAAAATATAATTCAACTTGTGGAGATTAATGTAATTAGAGGGCAACTATGATATTTTTTTCCAAAATCTCCACTCCTACAAATATTTTGGCTACATAAAGGCAATTAATGAGCAATAAGTTTTTCTTGTTGATAATTCTGGTAACTAAATATTCTTAGTAAAAGTTCCAATATGTGCCCCAATTCACATAAACACCATATTTTAGAGGGTTGCCTGACAGCAGAGCTCCAGTGAATTACACATTTAAAAAAAAATCGACAACTTCAGATATTCACAATTTTCATCATCAACACACTTTCACACTTGTGAGACTAACACCTGATTTAATTGTTCAAGGACTTATTTGACAGATGAAATGCTATCAGCATTCCTTCCATTGCAGTCTATTGTGCTGGAAGCATATCACATTCCTTGCTTGATGAAATCATGGCCTAACCCTTTTGAACAGACACTTCTTGTATTAAACTGTGAAGGGAGTACTTACCGTTCTACTATTTTTATCACGTTGTAAACTCATATCAAATTTTCTACTTCTATCATCTTACTTCTCTTTGATTGTCACTGCTTTGCAGTTTTTTTCCAGATAGCAAGTGACTATATTTCAGCTTTGTTTCTCAAACATGTTGCATATGTCTTAATCCACATATGAAATGTATACCATTTATATAATGCCAACACTAACATCATATGAATTTAAAGCTGTCCAGAGGTCTAGATTCACTAACAATACAAGAATACTAAATAATTAAACACAGCACATGATTTCTCCATGTACCAAACATTTCAAAAGATGCCCACAGATTTCAGTAATAAACAAATGAAACACTGCAACTAAACCATGCTTGACCTATAATGGAAGTTAGCATTTTAGCATTTTAATAAATAAATATTATAGAGAGAGCCTTTTTTTTTTTTTGGAGACAGCCTCTTTCTCTGTCATCCAGGCTGGAGTACATTATGGCTAACTTCAGCCTCGAGTTCCTGGGCTCAAGCAACCCTCCCACCTCAGCCTCTTGAGTAGCTGGAACCACAGGCACATGCCACCAAGCCCAGCTAATGTTTTAATTTTTTGTATAGAGAGGGTCTCATTATGTTGCCCAAGTTGGTCTCGAACTCCTGTAGCGGGACATATTTGGATCATTATGATTTTGGAAAACATATTCTATTTTAATTGCAGATAAATCATAGTAAATGAAATAAAATAACTTGCTGGTTTGGAGATATTTTCCAATTAAAATGACATTACGTACTAATATTTTAGAAGTCAGCATGTTGTGGCCTTTTGAAAAGTTACTTAAAAGAATATTCAAAATATGGTATGCAATAGTAACAACAATAGTTACATATTTTAAGTCAATAATATTCAATAACATCCTTCATTATTCATAGGGGAAGAAATTGCACTGAATGTAACCATTGCTTTGAAAAAAAATGAAGTATTACAGCAACAGTGAGCTAAACTACATAATCAGATTAGCTTGTAAGTGCTGATTGCCATAGAATGCTTTCAAAAACATTGAATATAGATGTATTTGTTAAATTAAAAATGTGGAATTGACAAAATTAAACCTCTTCGATCTTTGAAGTTTCCAAAACCTCTCAAGCTTCTTGAGCAAGATGTACGTATATAAAGAAAAAAAATCCTGAGAAATGTGATAGCCTTTATTCAAGAATTCTTTAAAAAATATTATATTGTGATTTTTGTGTGTTAGTAAAGTTTGATTTTAAAAAACATACTTTAATTGGATTATTGGATACAATAATTGGATACTATTGGTTCTGGATATAGCACATATTTAACAAAGGGATTGTACTATTTAAATAGAAAGAAGTCTTTGTATTTTCTTGTTTTCTTGTTCTCCATTTAGCCTAGGAACCAGGAAGCATAATTATCTCTCTCACAGCTACAATTTCTGATGGGACTATTTCACCTATATAGTTCCATGTATGTTAACAAGAGCTATTTATTGCTGAGGTTATAGATGTGTATAATGAGTACAGAATGACCTATGCAGTCTATTTCTTCTGCTAAATGCCTATGATACTGTATCTGCCATAACTAGAATGGAAAAAGCATACAGCTATGTTTGGGTTAAAGCAGACTTATAAGTATGTACCATGGATTTAATTTACTTTGAACTGCCTATTTGCAAAGACATAAAAAAGTGCCTCTTAGTGGCAGAGATAGCACTTAGAATAACATGCATTTGTTGCTTTACCCAGATTAAGTGATAAACAAATCCTACCACAATGCCTAGTCATGGTACATAGAGAATAGTAGGAAAGATATAGACATAAAGCAAAGAATTACTTAAAATTGGAAAAATTTCAATGTTGAGTTAAATTATGAATAAGTACATTTCTAACTTCTCCAGCAGACTATGAAAATTTTTGAGAGCTAGAGTTGTGTAATATTCATTTTTTATGTCTCACTCTGCCAAAAATAAAACTTTGTACATAGAAGCTGTTCAATAAATGTTTATTATATGTTCAGATGGTGTGCCTAAGTAATTTATTTCGTTTCAAGTTTACATATTTAATTTACCTCACACCATTTAGAGATGAAAATCAACAAAAATAATAATCTTACTACTAATGGTCACCCCTTATATTTATTACCAGTGTTCCCTAGCTTAAAGTAAAAATATAGCTGTCAGTGGACTGCAAAGCAAGGGTGAGTGAAAGGAAATTCTCACCATTTCACACTCTCTGGGGTAAGAGCAGTATTATTAGTCAACATGTATGTATACGTACAGCCATGGCTTACTCTTGAAGTTGGCACAGTCAGCAGTTGCCATGGTGAATGTGTGTACTGTGCCTTCAGAAAGTCCTAAACACACCATAATACTCTTTCCCTGGTCTGGCTCCAGTATTTAAGATTTTCACAGTGATTTTTCATCTCTTTAGGTAACCAAAGGTTTCTGTTAACAGCATCTTAGTTTCGTGATGTGAAGTTACTGCATTAAGCAGTAGTGGTGAAGAGATCAGCTAAAGTGTGACTAATAGTACACGTATCAGGATGTGGCATAGATTGGAGAACAAAGGATGGCGGAAGGACAGAGGCAAAAGATAGGAAGCATGTGGCTGGGGAAAGAGAAACTATGAGAATGAGAAGGAAACATATGAGCACGAAATCTGGAGCCATGAGCTGAGAAATTAGGATTCTAGCTCTGTCATGTACTAGTGCTATGATTTTGAGAGACTTAAGTCTTTGAAAGTCAATTTATTCAAAATAAAATGCTGTATAGAAACACTTATTTCTTTTTTCCTTTTTTTTTTTTTTTGAGACAGAGTCCCGCTCTGTCCCCCAGGCTGGAGTGCAGTGGCACGATCTCGGCTCACTGCAACCTCCACCTCCCAGGTTCAAGCGATTCTCCGGCCTCAGCTTCCCAAGTAGCTGGGATTACAGGTGCCCACCACCACTCCTGGCTAATTTTTGTATTTTTAGTAGAGACGAGAGGTTTCACCATGTTGGCCAGGTGATCCGCCTGCCTCGGCCTCCCAGAGTGCTAGGATTCCAGGCATGAGCCACTGCGCCCAGCCTAAATGCTGTATACAAACATTTAAACATATTTCTGTTGTGTAGCACTAATATTTATTGCACTTGCTACACAACAGAGCTTGAAAAACTAATAATTTCATCTATTTTACAATTTGTCAAGTACATTAGTTATTCATATTATATCAACTCAAGATAATGTTGGGTATCAACATTCCCTAGTTAATTTTAATCCTAACTAGAGTAGTTTTTCAAATATGCAGAAACCAGTCAACGAGTATCTTTGAGTGTTAATATGTACCTTATATTAGCTACTGTGAAAATAACGAGGCAAGATCCTTCCAGGTGAAAGACTTGAAGTGTTCCAGGAGGTGAGCTTGGCAGACATGGAGTAATAATTCTCATTCATTCATCCATTCATTCATTCAGAGAATGTGTATTGAGTTATACCAATATGCCAAGCGTAATTCTAGGCATTGGGATACCAGCAGATAGTTTGAAGTATAAATTTTATGGCGAAAGTTGGTAATAGATTAATAAAATAAATATATAAAGCCAAGTAGTGATAAGTATTATGAAGAAAAATAAAATAAGAAAAGGGAAATAATGACAGGGGAATGATTTTTTATAGGGTGGGTTCAAAGACTGCCTCTTTGCTAAGAAAGCATTTGAGCTGAGATCTGAAGTGAATAAACAAGAGATGTCTTTAGGCAGGGGAAAAACCAGTGCAGATATCCCAAAGCAGGGGAATGCTTGGCATGTTCAACTAACAGTAAGGAGATCACAGTGGATGGAATGAGGTAAAAGCATTGGACCTTTATCTTACACTAGATGCAAAATCAACTCATATTGAATTGAAGACCTAAACATAAAACCTGAAAATGTAAAGCTTCTAGAAAAGAACAGGAGAAAAGCATTTTTACAATGGTCTTTGCAGTGATTTCTTGGATATGACACAAAACACAGGCAACAAAGGCAAACATTGACAAGTAGGATCATATTAAACTAAAAAGTTTCTGCACAGCAAATGAAAGAATGAAAGAATCAACAGAGTGAAAAGGCAACATATAGAATGGGAGAAAATATTTGCAAATTGCATATCTGATAAGGGGTTATTATACAAAATATATAAGGAACCCCTGTAGCTCAATGGCAAAATAATCCAAACAATCCAATTAAAAGTGGGTAAAGGACTCGAATAGACATATTTTCAAAGAAGATATGTGAATAGAAAACAGCCATATGAAAATGTACTCAACATCACTAATCATCACATAAATAAAAATCAAAACTACAATTATATATCACCTCATAGCTGTTAGGATGGCTGTCTTTTTTTTTTTTAATGTTGGTGAGGATGTGGAGAAGTTGGAACCCTTATAAACTGTTGGTGAGAATGTAAAATGGTGCAGCTGCTATGGAAAACACTATGAATGTTCTTTTAAAAATCAAAGTAGAACTATCATATGTTCCAGAAATCACACTTTGGGTATATGTACAATAGAACTGAAATCAAGATCCCAAAGAACCATCTACATTCCCATGTTCATTGTAACATTATTCGGATATTTGGACTCCAATATAATGGAATATTATTGAGCCTTAAAAAGAAGAAAATCTTGTCATCGAAACAACATAGATGAACCTGGAGGACATTATTCTAAGAGAAATAAACCAGACACTGAAGGACCAATGCTGCATAATTCCACTTATATGAGATACCTAAAATAGTCAAACTCAAAGAAACAAAATAGAGGTGGTTGCCAGGGGCTTAGGGGATAGGAAAATAGAGTGTTTTTTTACATGAGTATAAAATTTCAGTGATGGAAAATGAATGAATTCTAGAGATTTTCTGTACAACATGATATCTATAGTTAATAACATCATATTGTAGTGAAAAATTTGTTAAGAAAGTAGCTCACAAGTTAAGCGTTCTTACTACAAAAAGGAGGGTATTCAAAAGGAAACTTCTGGAGGAGATAGATACATTTATTACCTTGATTGTATCAGTGGTTTCATGGGTGTATGCATATGTTCAAATCCATCAAATTATATACAATAAATATGTGCAGATTCTTGTATACAAATTACACATTAATAAACCTAAAAAATTTTGGCTATTGTCATTAGAAAATAACATGAGGGTCAGAATTTTGTTTCTCTTGTTCGCTGCTACAACCTTCTATTCCCTAGGAATTCCTCTCCTAGGGATGTATTCTATACTTGAATATTTCCTTTTTTTTTTTAAGGCTCAAAGCCACCTCCCCTTTCCCTGCTCAGCTTCTTTTTGTATCCTGGCTTCCATTCTGAGTTTCAGACTTATTTCAACTGCCTACTCAATATCTCTGACTGGATATTTAACCAGCATCACATACTTAACATGGCAAAAACATCATTCTTGATTGCCTCTCAACCTATTCCCATTTTGGTATTTCTTGTTTCATTAAACAGTACCAAAATTTACCCAGTTTCTTGGGTCAAAAGTTGATAGTTACCCTCAATTTCTTTCTTTCTTGTATACATCATATTTATCAGGAAGTCATGTCTGCTTTAACTTTAAAAGATATTCCAAATCCAATTAATTGTTACTTTCACTTCTCTCATCCTAGTCTAAGCCACCATAATCTCTCTTTTTTGGACTACAGAAATGCATTATAATTAGTCTTTCTCCTTCCTCTCTTGTCCTCCTACATTCAGAGCAATTTTTCTATAAAGTAAAATCAGATCATACCACATATTTGCACAAATCCTCCAATGACTTCTAGTGACATTTAGAATACAATCCACTCTTGTTTTCATATCCTTTAAGTCTAAATCTCATCAGGGTCCTGAATACCACTCAAGCCTCTTAGTGACTACTCTTCCCCATCTTCACTCCTCAGCAGCACAATGGTCTTCTTGCCCTTCCTCAAATAACTAAGTTCACTTATATACAACAACTTTTGCTTTGGTGTTTTCTGTGCCTGGAATGCTATTCCCCAAGACTATTATATGGATCTTTTCATTTCTTCATTTAGGCCTCTACATCAGTTGTATAAAGGCAATATAGTAATTATCACTAGTTAAAAGTATGTACTTGTATAGGTACTTTATTATGCTCTGCCTCCCATACCAGAATGTGAGTTTCATGAATGCAAGGATATCAGTTGTTATTATCACCGCTATATCCTAGTGCCTACCATATTGCCTAATAAATGACAAGGAACTCAACACACATTGACTGAACCAAAGGATATAGTTCTCAAAATGAATTTTATGAGGAATTCTGAGATTTTAAAGACCCTAAACCGATCAAAATCTATAATAGACATCTTTGTAGGGTTTTTTTTCCCCAGTATTTTCTATCCCCTTCTTCAATTTTAACAGCACCCAGAATTTTCCAACCGTGTGGTTTTGTTGCATCAACCTCATTTCATGCCCTTGGGATAGGACTTAATTGACATAAGTCATATATTCTATTCATAAGTTAGTGTGATTGGCTCCAGTATAAAGACATGACATGAGTCATGTTCATCAAGGCCAGTAGGTATCACTTCTGAGATGTATATTTGAGCTATATGAGCAGCAGACTCACTTTCTTGCTAATTAGAAAAGGGGATTAATTTGGGCCTTGAAGCTTCTGGCATAGAAGGAATTGTACATATTTGAAGTATACAATTTAATAAGCCTTCACAGATGTATACAACCATGAACCCGCCACGAGAATTAAGATATATGTCCATAAAACATATCTATCATCAACAAATGTTTCCTTGTGCCCCTTGGTAATTCTTCCCTCATGTCCTCAGGCACCCACAGTTCTGCTGTCACTATACATAACTTTGTATTTTCTAGAATTTTATATAAATGAAATTATAACTCTGACATTTTTACTAAGAATAATTATTTTGAGATTCATCCATGTAGATGCATGCATAAATAGCTCATTCCTTTTATTTCTGAGTAGTAGTACTTTTGTATGGATATACAACACTTTATCTTTTTTCTCGTTGATTGATATTTGGTTCGTTTCCAGGTTTTCACTACAAATAAAGCTACTAGTAACATTTATGCACAAGTCTTTGTATTGACATATAATCTAATTTCTCTTGGGTAAATATGTTGAAGTAGAGTACTGGATAATATGATAACCACCTCTTAGAAAACTGCCAAACTGTTTCCCATTTCCCAAAGTTACTGTAATATTTCACATTCCTACTAGCAGTGTTTAAGAGTTCCAGTTGCTCCACACCCTTGTCAACACTTGTATGGTCAGTCTTTTCAATTTTAGCCATTCTAATGGACTTGTAGTTTCTTTATCTTACTTTATTTTCCATTCACCTGATGATTAATGGTGGTTAGCATATTTTAATGTGCTTAAGTGTCATACAGTTACCTTCTTAGGTCAAGTGTCTGTGCAAATATTTTGCCCATTTTTTAAATTGGGCTGCTTATTTTGTTAAAGCTCTAAACGTATTTTATATATTCTAGACCCAAATCTTTTATCAGATATATGCTTTGCAAGCATTTTCTCTCAGTCTGTGACTTGTCATTTCATTCTCTTAACATCATCTTTAAAAGAACATAAGTTTTAAATTTTCATGAAGTCTAATGTATCTTTTTTTATGCATTCTGTCTTTAGGCTCATATCAAAGAAACATTTTTTAACCCAAGGACACAAATATTTGTGTTTTAATCTAGAAATTATAGTGTATGGTTTTACATTTATGTCTCTAATCCAGGTTTAAATAATTATTGTATATGACATAAGGTATGAATTGAATTTTTTTGTATGTATGTGTACAATTGTTCCAGCAGAATTTGTTTAAAGGACTGTCCTTTCTCCACTGCATTGCCCATTGTCAAAAATATTCATTGATATATGTCTAAATACATTTCGGGACTCTATTCTGTTCCATTTATCTATTTGTCTATCTTGATACCAATACCACAACACTCTAGCTACAATAGACTTTATAATAAGTTTTAAAATAGAAAGTGTGAGTTCTCCAACTTTGTCTTCTTTTTCAAAGATATTTGGGCTATTTTAAGTTGTTTCAATCCCATAAAAATGTTTAGAATCAGCTGATCAATTTGTAAACTGCTTGCTAGTTTTTGATAGTATGTTGAACTTATACATCATTTTGGGGAGAATTAACATTTTAACAATATTGAGCCTTCTGACACATGACCAATGTGTATCTCTCCATTTAGATCTTCCTTAATTTTTCTCATCAATGTTCTGTAGGTTTTAAATTCAGATGGCCTATACACCTTTTCTTCAGAGATAACTCTTAGTATTTTTAAAAATTTTTGATGCTATTGTAAATGATATTTTTAAAGAATATAATTTCATAATGTTTGTTGCTAGTATAGAGAAATGCAATTGCTTTCAGTATATTGATATTATATCTTACCACCTTGGTAAACTCACTTATTAGTGCTAGTAACCTTTTACACAATTTTCTACATATATGATCTATTGACTGCAAATAAAGACAGATTTATTTCATTATTTCCAAACTAGATGCCGTCAATTATTTTTCTTTTTTAATTTAATTTTTATTTTACTTTCAGGGGTACATGTGCAGGTTTGTTATATAGGTAAACTTGTGTGGTAGGGGTTGTACAGATTATTTTGTTACCCAGGTATTAGGCCTAGTACCCATTAGTTATTTTTCTGATCCTCTCCCTCCTCCCGCCCTCCACCCTCTGATAAGCCCCATTGTGTGTTCTTCCCCTCTATGTGTCCATGTGTTCTCATTATTTAGCTCCCACTTATAAGTGAGAACATGCAGTATTTGGTTTTCTGTTCCTGTGTTAGTTTGCTAAGGATAATGGTCTCCAGCTACACCATGGAATACTATGCAGCCATTAAAAAGAATGAGACTGTGTCCTTTGCAGAAACATAGATGGAGCTGGAGGCCTTCAATTATTTTTCTTGCCTGATTTCCTTGACTAGAACCTACAGTGAAATTTTGAGTAGAAGTGATGAGAAAAGACATCCATGTCTAAACCTAATATTAGGGCTACAGTACCATTAACTATAATGTTAACTTACATAGGTGAGGACTTACAAAGTTGGAAGACTCACACTTACTTTTCATTGGTGTCTTTTATCAGGATTAAGACATTTCCTTCTATTCCTAGTTTTCTGAGAATTTATAACAGAAATGGATGTTGAATTTTGCAAATCTTTTTACTGCATCTACGGAAATGATTCTACAGCTTTTGGGGATAATTTAAAAATATGGTGTATTCTATTGGATTTAAACCAACCTAGAATAAGCTCTATTTGGTCATAAATATATCATTCTTTTTATATATTGTTGAATTCAATTTGCTAAATCTTGTTTAAAATTTTGCATCTATGTTCCTGAGGGATATAAGTCTATAGATTTCTTTTCTTGTATTTATCTAATTTGAATATCAAGGGAAAGTTGGCCCGATAGAATGAATTGGGAACTATTTCCTACTTTTTATTTTCTGAGAGAGTTTACATAAAATTAGTACACTATTTCTTCTTTAAATGTTTGGTAGAATTTATTAGTAAAACCATCTGTGCCTAGATGGTTTCTTTGTGGGAAGGTTTTTTAACTATAAATCCAATTTTAAAAAATGGTTATAGGGCTAGTCAGGTTATCTAATTTTTCTTGACAGAGCTTTGGTAGTTATTATCTTTTAAAGGTTTTATGTAACATAAATTTTCAAATTTTCTGGTATAAAGTTACTCTTAAATTTCCTTATCATCCTCTTAATACCTAGAATCTTTATTAATGTTATTTTTCAGTGAGATGTCTCATTCTTGCACTCTGCACTGCCTGGCATACTTTCATTCTTGATATTGAAAGTTTAAGTCCTATCTTTTTTTCTTTTTGATCACTATGGCTGTAATTTTTCAACTTTGTTTATCTTAAAAAACAGAATTTTATTTTTTTAAATTTTTTGTCTGTCATTACTTTTTGTTCTGATGTTTATTATTTTCTTTCTACTGCTTACTTTGGTTTTAAGTTGCTTTTATTTTTCTTGTTTCTTATAGTGGAAATTGAGTTAATTGATTTGAGACTTTTCTTCTTTTCTAATATAGGCACTCTGTAGTATAAAGTTTTGCTTAAATGGTGCTTTAGTGTCATAGCATAATTTTTTACATACTAATTTTCATTGATTGATTGTATTCATTAATTATTTTAGCTCAGTATTTTAAAAAAAATTTGACCTTTACCTTTAACAAGTGAAGTTAATTTTTAAAAGTTATATTATATCCTATAAAATTACTCTCATTACAGTGATTATTCTTATTTAGATTTTTTAATTCTATTTCCCCTATGAACTTTATTACCTGAGAGCTACTTTTTAAAATTTGGTGACTCATTTTTCTTCATATATTTCCCTGAAACTCTAAATAGAACCTTCAGCCTGCTTAGCCTAAATGTGAAACATGTTTCAACTGTTGAATAATACGATTTTGATTTTGATTTTGATGTCTGTCTCAGGTGATTGAGGGAGATGACTTGAACATTTGTTTGCATGGAATGTATCCATAAGTTTTTTTTTCTGGGTGTAGATGTTTCGTTTCCTTTCCTAGAGAATGTATTTGCTTCTCCAAGTCCACCATCCCTTATGGGAGTCTCTTGAGTCAGGACTCTAATTTCACACATTCTGTTTAGGCTTTATCCTGAGGGAAAATGCTACAATCAGGTATTTCTTTTACTTTATGTTCTCTTTCTCAGAATTATCTCAGGTTCCATTCTGCTTCTTTCTTAGGTTCATTACTCATGCTGGAAGTCATTCACTTTACTTAAAATGTAGTTCTGAGATTTCGTTCAGAATATGTCTTTATTTTTTCTCCCCCTCTGAGATCTCCCTAAAATGATAGTGAAGACATTAAAAAAAGTTATAAAGCCACTAGGACCAAAGGGGAAGTGATGAAAGCAGATGAAAGATGCTAACATTATTTCAAAAGATGGAAAGTGGAATGACAAATGGTAATTGACTTAGGTTTTCATTTTCTCTACTCTAAGTGCCTATAAAAGTAAGAAAGTTGGGGGAAGGACACCACATGAAACAAACCAAATTTTACTCAGAAACCTCAGAAAATATAAGAATTGAAGGCCTAGGCATTAGGTAACTTTGGAGGGCAGGAGGAAAATTGGGTTAAAAACAGTAGTAATTAAAAGCCTATATAAGGAATGCTTTAACAATAGGTCCCATTTCCCAACTAACACTTAGAGATGGGCACCACGGCACCACTTGTAAAAGATGGGAATTTCGCTATTTGGTAAAATTAAAAGTGATGGTTTGCTCTGGAAGACGCCAGGCACAGCGGAGGACATGAATGAGACATCTCACTGAAAATATAAATTGTGTGAAATTCTACATGATTAATTCTAAGACCCCCCCGTTGCACCCTTCACTTATTCCCCACATACCTTGGGACTGGTGAGTATAACTCACTCTCATCAAACCAACTGGTTGGAGTATTCCTTTGATGAACCTGAGTAACCTTCAAGAAATTTTAAAGTACTGACTCTTCAGGATAATTGTGTGACATAACTAGGTCTCCAATCAATCACTGAATGGGAGATCCACCAGTCACTAAACCTACCCTCACATACTCAGTTTCTAATCAGCTTTTTATTTGCCATTCTTATTCTTAAATATGACTGAACAAATATTAGTTTTTATTTTTAAGAAAGCTTTCATCATAAAGTTTGGAGGACAAAACAAACTGCACAACTTAGGAAGGAAGGGGACAGAGAATATTTCAGGAAGCAGTAAACCAAGAAAGATAAAATCTTTAATATCTTGTGAATAAATTATCCAACCCATAGAGAAGTGAAGAGATTTCTCAGGATGATGGTGAATAGAACTCCCAAGATCACAACTATGCGGTAGCACTAGACAGAATCAGTTCTGATTGGAGGAGGAGAATAGAGTTATTCAAGAATAATGTCGTGGCTCACACGTGTAATCCCAGCACTTTGGGAGGCTGAGACAGATGGATCACCTGAGGTCGGGAGTTTGAGATCAGCCTGACCACCATGGAGAAACCCCGTCTCTACTAAAAATACAAAATTAGCTGGGCGTTGTGGCACGTGCCTGTAATCCCAGCTACTCGGGAGGCTGAGGCGGGAAAATCGCTTGAACCCAGCTGGCAGAGGTTGTGATGAGCTGAGATCACGCCATTGCACTCCAGTCCAGCCTGGGTGACAGAGTTAGACTCTGTCTCAAAAAAAAAAAAAAAAAGAATGTCTCCAAGAAATGGAGTCTACAAATTATTTCAAGTGTGTGACCATATAGAGAGGAGCTGTAGAGTTGTGGCAGATACTTTAAAGATAAGTTAGTTATAGATATAAACAAAACTAAACAAATAAATATTGAAGTAATTATTAACCTTAGGAAAAATATATAGCTGTACAGAAAAAATGTAATTATGGTTCACTGCTTGATTCAGCTTGAATATTTTATGTAATCTTAATAATTAGAGAACTAAATGTTGATTTAACAAGTACATGATGATATGTCCATATTGGCAAGATGAAGCATTAACAATATGTGTGTTGCTGAATCAGTGCTAAATATTCATATTCTAAAGTTGGAAGGCAGAATGCAATGTCTAAAATTTTTAAAAATAAGCAACAATGAGGTGGGAAAAAAAGAAAAATTAAAGAAAGGAAGAAAATAGAAATTAAAAAGAGAAAGAAACAAGCTGCCTGTGTTAGGCTGACTCGTTTCAAAGGCAGTAACATGCAAATTTTCGACAATGTTATCTAAGGGCCAGAGCTCAAAGGAATGTGCTCTGAAGACTCTCCCAGCACTCTCTCAACATAAGGATGTGAAGAGATAAGTTTCCCTGTCTCTCCTTTAGTGTAAGTAAACTTCCCCCTCCAATCCCATCCCCTATACCTTGCTTCTTGCTCTGTAAGTTTTAACGAGTTTCTGTCTTTCCTGTTGTTAATGATTGTAGGTTCCTGCTTCTTCGTCTAAGCAGTATAGCCTGAGCAGGTCTAGCTTGTAGCCAGCTAAACTCCATGGTGGGGGTCGCAAGATGAGTCTTTGTGAAACTCCTTTGAACTAACCAGATAATGACCATCTGGGCTGCATAGTAAGGAGGATACTAAACCTGAGTTATAAATGTAAAAAGTAAAATAGAGGTTCCTCTTCAAAGACTTTCCTCCCCATCTAATTAGGAATAAATAGTAACTTCTCATAAAAGTAAAATTTATTCAAAGACCTGTGCTAACATTCTTAAATATCTGCTAACCGTAATAAAGAAACCAATGTACTTTATGTTCTTAGCTCCCACAATTTAGCCTAAATATTTGCCCTGGCATGCTTATTACTGGTCTAAGCAAGCATTAGGTCATAGCCTGTTCCTCTTCCTTATTTAAAAGTGTTTTTATCTTCCTCAGCATTCCACAAGTTACTTCCTCCTTCTTTTGTTCTCCTCTACCTTTGCCTCTTTTAAAAAGTTCTAAGTTGCTAGCCAATCGCGACAAATACAGAATGTGAGGTCTCCTTCCAGCCAATGGAAACCTGACACAGCAGTAGGGTGGACGCATCAGATTATAAATGACCCTGTCTCCTTTGTTCGGTGTACTCTCATGGCAAAACTGCTGGCGAGTGTACCCTTTCTGCAGGGAGTAAAAATGGCATTACTAAATAAATTAAATTTATGTTCAAGTGCCATTTCTTTACGGCACTGGAGAACAAGCATTTCAAACATAAGCCTGTCTTAGTTTGATTAACGGCCTTTGTCTTGCCTCTGTACATTCCAGTTCGCGCCACTTATGAGTGGGTATATAAGGAAAACCTTGTCTTTGTTCGGGGCCCAGTTTTTTGGACGTTGAGTCTGCTGGGCTGGAGTGCACTCAATAAAAGATCCTCCTCCTGCTATACCCCGAGGTCTCCCTTACCCTCCTGATTTTCCGCAACAACAACAGTAATAAAACAGTTAAAAGAGTTGTGTGTGGTTGCCTTTGAGGGGTGGGAAGTGCTTTGGGTAGTTGGTTACCATTTTTTAAATTAAACTTGTAGTACTTTGGCTTTTTAAAACTTTGTACATATATTTCCTAAATAATTTTTGAAGAAAAATAACAAGAAGAAAAAAGTTACGTAAGTTTATTCTGAGAACAAGTATCACTGTGTCCTACAGTGTGTTATATGCAGGGTGGGAGTGGAGGTTCTAGCAAATGCAACTCTTTCATGTGCACTTCATTAATTAATTACCCTGATGATAGCGCTAGAGTATGTACTGTTCTTTGTATTTTAACTCTAAGCATTGAGCATATCAGAGGATTTCTTACAGAAGAACTAGTCTCAACTCTACAATAGACCACACTTATTTGAGGCTGAAGCTTTACCTACTTTTGTTTCTCTGCTAATCTGATTCTAAAAATTCCTAAAAATTTATAGTCTGTTGATTGTATTTATATATTTTTTCTTTGGATGTTAGCAATAATTCACTTAAAATATTTTTCTTTAATTTCAATTGGATTTTTACAGAGAACCAGTAGTAGACATATGCTCAGGACTCTTTCAAAACAGTTCTTTATATAATCTCTTTAATCACTGAAAATCTAAGCATCTACCAATTGTGTTAATTCTTTTTCCTTGTTTCAAGATCTGTTTGTGGATTATGTGTTAAAATTCAAGCTTAAACATACTTTGTGGTATTCAAATCAAATAAATACGGAAATGATTTCTTTTTAACTTATTGTTTAGAGTTTTTAAAACATTATATAGTAATTTCTCTGTAAGTAACTGTACTTATTCATTTTTCTCCTCTCATTTCCTTTTTTTCTTCTTAACACTGTAAATCTTAGGCCTTCTGCAATGATCTTAAGCAAAAGTTACTGGAAAGAGCATTTATTCCTTTCATTTCTTTCTGCAATTTTACTGTAAAGCTCACTTTATCTGCCACAAACTGCTTTTTGAACATGATTACATTTGAGAAATTCATTTTGCCCTTTGACTAAATTATATTGACCCAGTTTCACTATTCATATTTGAATTTTACATTAGGCTTTTTTTCAAATATCCTGTCTAGTTTTTCATCTATTTTTACAACAGAATTTTTAGGCCTGAAATCTAAAGACTGTGTCTTCCTAAGATGTGAATCCTGTGGAGACTTCCCATGGCACCTCTCAGAGATTTTACTAATAAAAAATGGAGGAAAGAGGGAAGAGGAGAAGTAACAAATAGGAATCTGAAGCAAATAGAGACAAAATGAAGACATTTATTCATCAGAAATCTAGGAGAGTGCTAGGTAATGGGGTTGAAGAACCAAACCAGGCATGTTCTGTGCCCTCAATAAGCTCTCATTTTGGGAAGAAGGCAGATTTATATACAAGTTAAAATATTTTGGAAATGTCCAAAGAGGATGGTGATGAGAGTGGCAGGATCTTACTGATCCTGTCAAAAAATTGATTACAGTATGTTGCACCCAAAGGCTGAAGAGAAACCAAGGCATAACCATTAAATAAATTTCCAGAAGAAAAATTTACTCAAATGACAAGAGTTTCTTAGCTAAATAAGTTTGGAAAAAAACATCTTATATCTTATCACTATGAAACTGCGTGGCAGCTGCCTCTTAATAGTGGTAGAATATGTGATCCCAAAACAAACCATGTAACTGCAAAGTCTAGCAACACCTTTGGTGTTACCATAATGATATTAGCTTAAGACTGAGGTGATAAAGAATGATATAGTGTTGTGAAAGTGCCACTTTATAAAAAAATTACTAACTCATCTAAATGCCTAATTGCGTGTTTCAGTGTTGAATCTGGATAAAACATTTTAGCAAAATTTTACCCTGCTAGATTCATTAGACAGTCTTCTATTATTATTTTCCTCTTGTTTTCAAATAATGAGTCAATAAGATTGTATAAGCCATCAAACTCCAGATGACATGTTGCATAAAAGTTGAGTTATAGTCTTAAAATTATGTGATAGCCAAGGAAATGAGCTCACTATCTTATTCTACTCTATCTACCCATTTTGCTTAGAATTGAAAGCATTTTAACAAAGTCATAATTCCAGTTAAGTTTGAAGTGTTTTCTTTCCTCAGACTTGGTTTCCTCAACCTCTTCCCACCCCATTCTATTAAGGTATCATCTCAACTACTCTAGTTCAGCCCAGAGGGGTATCTACATCTCATCTATACCAAACCAAAAATCAAATTTACCTTCTAGCTCAAAGTCAAAATTATGTAAGTCTACTCTTATATTAACAATAGATTTCAAAGCAGAATATAAGTAGAAGTTAACACTGAAGGTTAATATTCCATGTGGTTTCAGAAGCTTAATGCCATAAAATAAAAATAACTAAATGCTATATAATGTATTGGGGGGGTAGAGAGACTAGCTTTCAGACAATAAGTCAGCAAACCTTTTAAAAACTAAATTATGTCAATGGATTAATAATTTTTCACTTTACTGACAATCATATATAAACTGTAATTTTTAAATAATTCCACACCATGACTTCTCTGTTACCAAAAGACATGTCTTTAGTAATATGCTTGAAATCTGAAACTCAAGATGTTATCTTTACGTTCCTAATGAACAGCATGGTAAACTTTTCCATTTTTATAATGAGCCTAATAAAATATAATGTTCTCCAACAGACTGAAAGCTCAACAGTCTGCCTATATTGCAAACATCAATTTCAAGATTATGACAATAATAATGAATTGACACTATTTTGGAAATGGAGGGACATCTAAGTAATGAGATTTGTTATCTTAGCAACCACAATCTTTACACTGGATGGGCAACTTATGATCTGGTACAACGTTGGTTTTTGTGATCAATTTAAAATACATGGATATACAAACTTAAGAAAAATTCAGGAAGCATTGACACCAAGGAATGAATAAATTTAGTAAAGATCTTTACTCTTATTTGTTTTGACAAGAAGTGTTAGACAGATTATGTGCGCCTTTTACATGCACCTTAAATCTTTAATGGTTGTCATTGTATTGATAGTCGTGTATCGATTAAAAATAAATGTCCTAGGTTTTATTTTTCTTATATGCTTTATGGTAGTAGATCTGTGTTATTTTCTACAAAACAGGATTTCAGTATGAAAAATCTTTGAGGTCTACATCAGTAAGCCATGATGTGGATATTTATTTTCTGGTGACACAAATTCTGTATATGTGTGTGTGTGAGAGAGATGGGCTTTATTTTAGATTTTTTCTAATAGTTTGTAGTAAGAGTATATTGATAAAATACAAAATGCTTTTATGGTAGCTCTCCAGTCTCCTTTTCCTGTTACCTCACATGATCTTTTTATAGCCAAGTGTGGGTTAATGTCAGCATAAACATTAAGGGAAAATATGATATCTTGATGTAAATATCTGTTAGCCTGAAAACGGAAGCATCTGCCTTAGATATTTTACATTTGTACAAATGGGGGGGGAGGCAGGGATTATGAACCCATATCCAAACATACACAGGTTACTATATGAGATTTTTATTCCCTCCATATGAATGAGTTAAAAGTGTTTACTGATTTAAGTAGGCATTTGGCAACACTGCTCTTGAAGAAAGTGCTGTGTATTTTACTGGCACATACTGACCCAAAAAGGCACTGAAAGTGAGGAGAAAGACAAAGGAAGGAAGGTTTGGTATTCAAAGGCACTCTTAACTTTAGAAATCAGATTTCCATACGCCAGATGAGAAGCCAGAGACCATAAGACACAAAAAGGCTGAATAAGAAGGAAGGATTTTTAACAACATTTGGAACAGCGGAGGCATCTAAAAACAACTATGTGGCTGCACTGGGAAACCTCTCATGACCATATCGTCTTCAGAGATGTATGCAAAGGCAGCAAAATACGTAAAATGAAGGACAAATACAAAATATTCTGCAAGAATATGGTCAGAAAGGTTAAGCACAAAATGTGCAGAGACCTATAAAAATGCTGAGGACAGAATAATGGGCTTTGATAACTGTGTTAAATAAAAGAATAAAATCCAGGACAAGCGAGGCCCTTTCCTAGACACATAATGACAGATGACAGAGAGGAATATAATGACTCAGCCCTATTTTGTGCTCAACCTTTAGAAGAAGAATAAATACCTTCCTATCAGAACCAATTGAATAAATGTGGTTAGGAATGAAATGAGAACCATTACATGAGAAAGAATAATAAGGAGAACAAATGTGCTTTTTCAGTGCTTTAAGCTTCCACGCCAGATAAATTATATGCAAGAGAAATGGAAAAAGTTTCATATGTAGTCATGAAATCGTTGTTAATTATTTTTTGTTTGTTCTTTGTTTTTCTTTTTGAAAGTTTTAATCTTTGTGGGTACACGGTAGTTGAATATATTTATGGGGTACATGAGATATTTGATATAAATATTTGATATATGAGATATTTGATACAGGTATAGATATTGGATACTGGCATACAATACATAATAATTACATTAGGATAAATGGGGTATCCATCACCTCAAGCATTTATCCTTTCTTGCATTACAAATAATCCAATTATACTCTTAGTTATTGTAAAATGTACAACAAATTATTGTTGACTATAGTAATCCTATTGTGCTATCAATACTAGATCTTATTCATTTTATCTAATTGTATTTTTGTACCCATTAACCCACCCCATTTCCCCTGCCACCCGCTGACTACTCTCCCCAGCCTCTGGTAACCATCATTCTATTCTCTATCTCCATGAGTTCAATTGTTTTAAATTTTACCTTCCACAAACAAGCGAGAACATGCAAAGCTTTCCTTTCTGTGCCTGGCTTATCTCACTTAGCAAAATGACCTACAGTTCCATTCATGTTGTTGCAACTGACAGGATACCATTCTTTTTTATGGCTAAATAGTACTTCATTGTGTAAATGTACCACGTTTTTCTTATCCATTCATCTGTTGATGGACACTTAGATTGCTTCCAAATTTGGCTATTATGGGTAGTGCTACAATAAACATGGGAGTGCGATATCACTTTGATATACTGATTTCCTTTCTGTGGGGTATATACCTAGCAGTGGGTTTGCTGGATCATATTGTAGCTCTATTTTCCGTTTTTTGAGAAATCTCCAAACTGTTCTCCATAGTGGTTGTACTAATTTATATTCCCACCAACAGTGTGCAACTGTTTCTTTTTCTCCATATCCCTGCCAGCATTTGTTATTGCTTATCTTTTAGATAAAAACCATTTTGACTGTGGCAAGATGATATCTCATTGTAGTTTTAATTTGCATTTCTCTGATGATCAATGATGTCAAGCAGTTTTTCATATACCTGTTGACCATGTGTATGTTTTCTTTTGAGAAATGTCTCTTTAGATCTTTTGCCGATTTTGAAATAAGATTATTAAATTTTTTTCTTATAGAGTTGTCTGAGCTCCTTATATATTCTAGTTATTAATCCCTTATAAGATGGACAGTTTGCAAGTATTTTCTTCTATTGTGTGTATTGTTTCTTCACTTTGTTGATTGTTTCCTTTGCTGTGCAGAAGTTTTTTAACTTGATGTGATCCCATTTGTCCATTTTTGCTTTGATTGCCTGTGCTTGTGGAGTATTATTCAAGAAATCTTTGCCCAGCCCAATGTCTTGGAGCGTTTCCCCAAAGTTTTCTTTTGGTAGTTTCATAGTTTTGGGCTTTAGATTTAAGTCTTTAGTCCATTTTGATTTGATTTTTCTATATGGTGAGAGATAGGGTTCTAGTTTCATTCTTCTGCATATGGATATCCAGTTTTCCAAGCACCACTTATTGAAGAGACTATCCTTTCCTCAATGTTCGTTCTTGGCACCTTTGTCAAAAGTGAGTTCACTGTAGAGGTATGGATTTGTTTCTGGGTCCTCTATTCTGCTTCACGGGTCTATGTATTTGCTTTTATGCAAGTACCATGATGTTTTGGTTACTATAGCTCTGTAGTATAATGTGAAGTCAGGTAATGAGATTCCTCTAGTTTTGTTCTTTTTGCTTAAAATAGCTTTGGCTATTCTGGGTCTTTTGTGGTTCCATGTAAATTTTAGGATTATTTTTTCTATTTCTGTGAAGAATGTCATAGGTATTTTGATAAGGATTCCATTGAATCTGTAGATTGCTTTTGGTAGTATATACATTTTAACAATATTGATTCTTCCAATCCATGAACAAGAAATATCTTTCCATTTCTTGGCATTCTCTTCAATTTCTTTCATCAATGTTTTATAGTTTTTATTGTAGAGATTCTTTACTTCTTTGTCTCAGTTAACTCCTAGGTGTTTTATTTTATTTATAGCTCTTGTAAATGGGATTACTTTCTTGATTTCTTTTTTATATTGTTTGCTGTTGGCATGTAGAAATGCTACTGATTTTTGTAGTTGATTTTGTATCCTGCAACCTTTCTAAATTTCTTTATCTGTTTGAATAGTTTTTTGGTGAAGTCTTTAGGTTTTTACAAATATAGGATCATAACAGCAGCAAACAAGGATAATTTGACTTTTTCCTTTTCAATTTGTGTGCACTTTATTTATTTCTCTTGTCTGGTTGCTCTAGCCGGGAATTTGAGTACTATATTGAGTGACAATGGTGAAAGTGAGCATCACTGTCATGTTCCAGAGCTTGGAGTAAAGGCTTTCAGTTTTTACCCATTCAGTATGATACCTATGGGTTGGTAATATGTGGCTTTTACTGTGTTGAAGCATGTTTGTCCTATACTTGGTTTTTTGAGCGTTTTTATCAGGAAGTGATGTTGAACTTTTATCAAATGCTTTTTCAGCATCAATTGAAATTATCATATGGTTTTTGTACTTAATTCTGTAGATATGATGTATCACATTGATTGAGTTTTGTATATTGAAACCTCCTTGCATCCCTGGGATAAATCCCACTTGGTCATGATGAATAACCTTGTTAATTTGTTGTTGAATTCAGCTTGCTAGTACTTTGTTGAGAATTTTTGCATCAACGTTTATCAGATATATTGGGCTTTATATATTTTTTTTTGGTGTGTCCTTGTCTGCTTTTGGTATTAGGATAGTAGTGGCTTCATAGAATGAGTGTGGAAGTATTCCCTCCTCTACTTTTCAGAACAGTTTGAGTAGGATTGGTATTAGTTTTTCTGCAAATATTTTGTAAAATTCAGCAGTAAAGCCATCAGGCCCTGGGATTTTCTTTGCTAGAATACATTTTATTACGGTATTGATCTCCTTACTTGTCATTAGTCTGTTCAGGTTTTGGATTACTTCATAGTTCAATCTCGATAGGTTATATGTGTCTAGGAATTTATCTATTTCTTCCAGATTTTCCAATTTACTGGCATATAGTTGAGTTGCTCATAGTAGCCTCCAATGATCCTTTGAATTTCAGTGGTAAAAGTTGTAATGCCTTATTTTTCATCTCTGATTTTATTTATTTGGGTCATCTCTTTTTTTCTTAGTCTGGCTAATGGTTTGTCAACTTTGTTTAACTTTTCAAAAAAACAACTTTTTGTTTCATTGATATTTTGTATTGTTTTAATCATGTCAATTTCATTTATTTCTGCCCTGGTCTTTATATTTCTTCTACTAACTTTGGGTTTGGTTCAGTCTCGATTTTCTAGTTCTTTAAGATGCATCATTAGGATGTTTATTTGAAGCTTTCTACTTTTTGGATGTAGGTGCTTACAACTATAAACTTCCCTCTTGCTACTGCTTTTGCTGTTTTCTGTAAGTTTTGGTATGTTGTGCTTGCATTACCATTTGTTTCAAGACATTTTTCAATTTCTTTCTTAATTTTTTCATTAACCCACTGGTCATTCAGGAGCATATTGTTTGATTTCCATGTGTTTGTATAAGTTTCCAAAATTCCTCTTGTTGATTTATAGTTTTATTCCATTTTGGTCAGAGAAGATGCTTGGTATTATTTAAATTTTTAAAAAATGTTATAAGACTTGTTTTGTGACCTAACATATGGATTATTTTGAGAATTATTCACATGCTGAGGAGAAGAATGTGTACTCTGCAGCCGTTAGATGAAATATTCTGTAAATATTTATTATGCCCATTTGGTCTATAGTGTATATTAAGTCTGATGCTTTGTTGTTGGTTTTCTGTCTGGATAATATGTTTAATGCAGAAAGTGGGGTGTTGAAATATCCAGCTATTATTGTACTGGCATCTATGTCTCTTTTTAGCTCTAATAATATTTTCTTTACAAATTTTGGCAGTGTTGAGTGTTTATATATTTATGGTTGTTTTATCCTCTTGCTGAATTGACTGCGTTATTTTTTGTGACTTTCTTTGTCTCTTCTTATAATTTTGTCTTGAAATGCATTTCGTCTGATAAATTATAGATACTTTTGTTTATTTTTTTGGTTTCCATTTATATGAAATATCCTTTGCCATCCTTTCATTTTCAGGGTCTGAGTATCTTTATTGGTGAAGTGTGTTTCTTGTAGGCAACAGATCGTTGGGCTAGTTTTTCATATCCATGCAGCCACTCTATGTCTTTTGATTAGAGAATTTTGTCCATTTACATTCAATGTTATTATTGATAAGTAAGGACTTACCCCTGACATTTTGTCATTTGTTTTCTGGTTGTTTTGTGTTCTTCTTCTCCTTTTCTTCCTTCTTGTCTTCCTTTAGTTAGGATAATTTTTTCTGGTGGTATATTTTAATTTCTTGCTTTATATTTTTTGTGCATCTGCTGTATGCTTTTTTGTTTGAGATTACTATGAGGTTTGTAAATAATATTGTATAACCTATTATTTTAAACTGGTGGCAACTTAACACTGATTGCATGGACAATGAAACAAACTAACAAACAAAGAACAAATTAATAAAAACTCTGCACTTCAACTTTGCTCCTCTGCTATTTATTTCTTATTTTACTGTCCATATCTTGAAAAGTTGTTGTAGTCATTATTTTGACCAGTTCATATTTTAGTCTTTCTACTGAAGATATGAGTAATTTACACACCACAATTACAGTGTTATAATATTCTGTGTTTGTCTGTGTTGTTATTACCAGTGAGTTTTGTACCTTCAGATAATTTATTATTGCTCATTAATGTCCCCCTCTTTGAATCAAAAAACCATCTTTAGCATTTTTTACAGGACAGGTCTGGTGTTGATGAAATCCCTCAGCTTTCGTTTATCTGGGAAAGTATGTATTGCTTGTTCATGTTTGAGGGATATTTTCACTGGGTATAATATTCTAGGGTAAGAGGTTTTTCTTTTTTTCTTCAGCACTTTAAATATGTCATGCCATTGTCCTCTGCCTGTAAGTTTGCTACTGAGAAGTCTGCTGCCAGATGTATTGGAGCTCCTTTGTATGTTATTTGTTTCTCTTCTCTTACTGCTTTTGAGGTTATTTCCTTGTCCTTGATCTTTGGGAGTTTGATTATTAGATTCCGTGAGGTAGTCTTCTTTGGGTTAAATTTGTTTGGTGTTCTATCATCTTCTTGTACTTGAATGTTGATATATTTTTCTAGGTTTGGAAAATTATCTGATATTATTCTTTTGAATAAAGTCTCTACCCCTATTTCCTTCTCTACCTCCTCTTTATGGCCAATAACTTTTAGATTTGCCCTTTGGAGGCTATTTTTAGATCCTGTAGGCATGCTTCATTGTTTTTTATTCTTTTTTCCTTTGTCTCCTCTGAGTGTGCATTTTCAAGTAGCCTGTTTTTAAGCTAATTCTTTCTTCTGTTTGATTAATTCTGCTATTAAGAGGCTCTGATGCATTCTTCAGTATGTCAATCGCATTTTTCAACACCAGAATTTCTGCTGGATTCTTTTTAATTATTTCAATCTCTTTGTTAAATTTATCTGATGAAATTCTGAATTATTTCTCACTTTATATTAAATTTCTTTGTGTTTCCTCAACACAGGTAATTTGAATTCTCTGTCTGAAAGGTCACATATCTCTCTATCTCCAGTATTTTTTCCTGGTGCCTTATTTAGTCCATTTGGTGAGCTCATGTTTTTGTGGATATTCTTCGTGCTTCTGGAAGTTCGTTGGTGTCTGGGCATTGAAGAGTTAGGTATTTATTGTAATCTTTGAAGTCTAGTCTTGTTTGTACCAGTCTTTCTTGGGAAGGTTTTCCAGGTATTCAAAGGGACTTGGGTTTTGTGATATATGTGTTTTGGTCACTGTAGCCATATCTACCTTAGGTGGCACCCCATGCCCAGTAATGCTGTGGTTCTTGCAGATTTGTAGAGGTACCACCTTGGTAGTCTTGGATAACATCTGGAAGAATTCTCTGGATTACCAGGCAGAGATTTTTGTTTTCTTCCCTTACTTTCTCCTAAACAAATGGAGTCTTTCTCTCTGTGCTGAGTGCCCGGATCTGGGGTAGGGGTGACATAGCACCCTTGTGGCTACCACTACTAGAAGTGTGCTTGGTTAGACTTGAAGCCAGCAGAGCACTGGATCTCCCCTATGGCCTGTGGTAACCACTGCCTGGCTACCATCTATGTTAACTCAAGGCTGTAGTTTTCTACAATAAGCACCTGATGGGGCCAGCCAGACTGTGTCCTTCCCTTCAGGAAGGCACGTTTCCCCCTGGGCTCAAGTGAGTCCAGAAATGCCATCCAGGAGCCAGGGCCTGGAGTAGAAAACCTTAGTAATCTACCTAGTGGTCTATTCTTCTGTGGCTGAGCTGTCACCCAGGCCACAAGACAAAGTCCTTCCCACTCTTCCTTCCCCTTTACACCACAGAGGAGCCTGTTCCCATGGTTACTACTACTCCAGTCCTGTGGTGAATACTGCCTGACTACCTCCAATGTTTGATCAAGGCTCAAGGTCTCTTCAGTCAGCTTGTGGTGAATGCTTCTAGGCCTGGGACTATCCATTTACGGCATTGGGACTATCCATTTATGGCATTGGGCTCCCCTCTGGTCTCAGAAAGGTCCTGAAATGCTGTCCAAGAGCCAAGGCCTAGAATTTTTGGACTCCAATGGTCTGCTTGTTGCTCAACCCCACTATGGTCAAGGTGGTACCTAAGCTGCAAGTCAAAGTCCCTCCTTTACTCTTCCTTTTCCTTTTATCAAGAAGGAATCCCTACCCATAGCCACTCAAGCTGGAAATGTGCTGGGTTACACACAAACCCAGTACATCTGTGAGTCTCACCCAAGGCCCACAAGTATTACCTGGTATCACTGCTGGTTATTTAGGACCTAAGGGCTCTTTAGTCAGCAGGCGATAAATTCTGCCAGGAATGAATCTTCCCCTTAAAGGCAGTTGGTTCCCTTCTGGTGCAGGATGTGTCTCAAAATGTCATGCAGGAGCTAGGGCCTGGAAAGGGAACATCAGGACTCTGCCTGGGGCCTTATCCTACTGTGGTTGAGCTTGTATCCAAGTTGCCAGACAAAATCCGCTTTACTCTTCACTCTCTGCTCCTCAAGCAGAAGGAGGGGGTCTCTTTTGGAGCTATTAGCTGCACTGCCTGGAGTTGGGAGGACAGTGGCACAAGCACTCCCTTGGTAGTCTTGATTGGTGTCCCACTGGGTCGCATGCATCCCAAGTCTACTGGCTTTGAGCCCAGCACAGCACTATGACTTGCCCAAGAATTGCAATCCTTGTGTCCTACATTGCCTTTCATGTTTATTTAGGATCATGGGTCATTTTAACTCACAGTGTTGAGGCCTGCTGGAACATGGGTTCTTACCGCTGGGATAAGTAATTCTTCTCTGGCAAGGGCTGGCCCAAATACTCCTTCCATGGGTGCCAGCTGATTTCTGCCTGGTGTTGCTTTCTGCTGTGACAGGGGGGCACTGAGTTCCAATGCAAAGTTCCACAATGACTGCACTCTCTCTACCCCAAGTGTACAGATTCTCTCTCTTTGCCATGCAGCTGCCACCAGGGGATGGGTAGAATCAGCAATTCAAGACTATCTTTTCTACCATTTGTAGTGCCTCTTTCAGTGAAATGATGTTAAAAACAGATACTGTGATCTCTCCCCTGACTTTTGGTTCTTATGAATATGCTTTTTGGTGTAGACAGTTGTTCATTTTGGTGTTCCCTTGGAGAGGGTGATCAGTGGAGTCTTCTATTCAGCCATCTTGCACTGCCTTCCACCTGTCCTTTATTTTTATAGGTGGACAATATTCCATTGTATGGAGGAGAATGTGGCATTCAAGGCACCATTTTAAAAGCAGATACAAGACCCTCATCAGAGATCAAACCTGCTTGCACCTTGATTTAAAAATTCCCAGCCTCCAGAACTGTTAGAAATTCACTTTTTCTTTATAATGTACCCAGTTTGTGGCATTCTATTGTACTAACTCCAAATGGACTAAGAAAAATGCACATGTATTTTTCATTTTTTTCTTTTTTTAAACTCAGTTGTATACCATCACATGTATATACCTGTATTGTTTAATCTATAATTTATTGAAAGGTAGTATATTTTATAACTGCACTATGGAGGTTAAGTGAGAGCAAAGTTGTATTGGAAAGCAAATAATACCTGATAATAAATTGAGCCCACAGAAACAGATAAGATATTCATAAACGTGAAATAAGAAGGCAAATATAACAACTAGTATAAACACATACATGTTCTGCTTTCTTTCCTCAGCTTCTTAAATAGACATACGTTTATTTAGGTAATAATTACAACAATGTATTGTTAATTTTCTGATGTATATAGATTAAATATATATAACAATATTAGCACTTAAAGTGGAAGAACTAGGAGAGCTGTGTAGGAGTACCATATGTATATCCCACTGGAATAAAGTTTATACAATTCTGAAGAAAGATTCTGGTAAGTTAAAATGTATATGGTAAAACTTAGAGAGAACACTAAGAAATAACTTTACAAAGTGAAAAATCATTACAGTAATTCAAATATGACATTAGAAAATATTTACTTAATGCGAAGGAAAGTAGTAAAGGAGGAATTGAGAAACAAATATGGTATGAGATATATAGGAAACCAAGTGTTAAATGGCAGGCATAAATCCAACTATATCTTCATTAACATTAATTGTGAATGGACTAAAAAATGCAATCAGAAGGCAAAGATTGTCAGATGGGATAAAAATAATAAGATTCAACTATGCTGTCTAACAACCTGGCGTCTATCAATGGATGAATGGATTTTTAAAACATGGTATATATATTCAATGGATTACTAATTCAGCCATGAAAACAGGAAATTATGTCATTTGCAACAACATGAATGAACCTAGAGGACATTACGTTAAATTAAATAAGCCAGGTACATGAAATGAACCTTTGATTTAAAGATACAAATAGGTTGAAAATAAAATAATAAAATAAGATACATCATTTAATCAGCAATCACAAGAAAGCTCTAGTAGTTAAACAGTAGTTTTCCCTTATTCATGCTTTTGCTTTCCATAGTTTCAGTTACCTATGGTCAACTCCAGTCTAAAAATATTAAGCAAATAATTCTAGAAATAAACAGTTTATAAGTTTTAAACTGTGCTCTGCTGAGTAGTGCGATAAAATCTCACACCATCCTGTTTCATCACACTGAGGACGTGAATCATCTCTTTGTCCACCATATCCATGCTGTATGCACTACCCACCCATTAGTCACTTAGTATTAGGGTGATGCAAAAGCAATTGCAGTTTTGGACCATGAATTTTAAATTATTACAACTAGGCTCAAATACATCTTTATTAATCAAAATAGAAACCATTACAATCAACACATTTTTGCCACCAAGAAGTGAGTTTGTTTATTCCTGTAGCATAAAAATTCATGCTTTGGGATTCGATGAACTCTTGGAAATAATTTTCTGCATCCTGCTGGTTGTGGAAGCATTCCCCCTGCAAAAAGTTGTCGAGATGCTTGAAGAAGTGGTAGTCGGTTGGCGAGGTCAGGTGAATACAGCGCATGAGGCAAGACTTCATAGCCCAATTCGTTCAACTTTTGAAGCATTGGTTGTATGACATATGATCGGGCCTTGTTGTGGAAAAGAATTGGGCCCTTTCTGTTGACCAATGCCAGCTTCAGGCATTGCAGTTATCAGTGCAGCTCATCAATTTGCTGAGCAAACTTCTCAGATGTAATGGTTTTGCCAGGATTCAGAAAACTGTAGTGGATCAGACTGGCAGCAGACCACCAAACAGTGACCATGACCTTTTTTGATGCAAGTTTGGCTTTGGGAAGTACTTTGGAGCTGCTTCTCGGTCCAACCACAGAGCTGGTCATCACTGGTGGTAGTATGAAATCCACTTTTCATCACACGTCACAATCCTATTGAGAAATGATTTGTTGTTGTTGCGTAGAATAAGAGAAGACGACATTTCAAAATGAGTTTTTTTGATTTTCAGTCAGTTCATGAGGCACCCACTTATTGAGCTTTTTCACCTTTCCAATTTGCTTCAAATGCTGAATGACCATAGAATGGTCAACACTGAGTTCTTCAGCAACTTCTCGTGTAGTTGTAAGAAGATCAGCTTCAATGATTGCTCTCAATTGATCGTTCTGTCAACTTCTGATGGCTGGCCACTATGCTCCTCATCTTCAAGGCTCTCATCTCCTTTGCAAAACTTCTTGAACCCCCACTGCACTGTACGTTCGTTGGCAGTTCCTGGGTCAAATGCGTTGTTGATGTTGCGAGTTGTCTCCCCTGCTTTATAACCCATTTTGAACTCGAATAAGAAGATCTCTCAAATCTGCTTTTTTGTCTAACATCATTTCCATAGTGTAAAATAAACATAAATAGCAAGTAGTAAGTCATTAGCAAAAAAGGTAAAGTGAGAAATGTCCATTAAAATGATGTATAACATAACCACATTTATTTAAGAATGTATTCTAATATCAGATGGTAAATTCCAACAATACAAAGCCGCAATTACTTTAAAAATTCCTATCTATGGCAAATAGGGATGAATGAAAATTAAGACACAACATAGCAAAATTCATGAAACGCAGCCAAAGTACCTATCTCGATTATCAGATCAACTGTTGTGGTATTGCAGTGCTTGTCTTCAGGTCACCTTTGTTTTACTCAATTATTACCTCAAAGTGTAAAAGTAGTGATGCTAGTATTTTGTTATAATTGTTCTATTTAATTATTAGTTATTGTTGTTTATCTTTCACTGTGCTTAATTTATAAATTAAACTTTATCATAGGTATGTATGTGTAGAGAAAAACAGTACAGTTGGCCTTATGTATTTGTGGTTCTGCATCTTCAGATTCAACCAACCAATGATAGAAATTACAGTATTTACAAGATGTGGTGTCTGCAGATACAGAGGGCTGACTTTTCATGTCTACAGGTTCTGCAGGGCTAACTGAGGAACTTCAGCAGCCACAGATTTTAGTATCCATGTGGGAGTCTTAGAACCAATCTTCTGTGAACACTGAGTGATGACTGTATATACAGGATTTGGTAATATCTTTAGTTTCAGGCATCCACAGGACGTCTTGAAACATATCCTCCATGATAAGGGGAACTACTGCACTAATATTAGAAGAACACTTTAAAACATGAAATGCCTTTAGCTGTAAAGAGGAACTTTTACAATGCTAAAATGTTTAATCCATCAAGAGGTTGTAATAATTATAAGCACATATGCACCTAAGAACAGAAATCCAAAATGTGTGAAACAAAGGCTGACTGAATTGAGGTTGGAAATAGACAATTAAATAGTAATGCCCAGAGACTTAGTGCCCAACTTTCAATATTAAATAGAACAACTAGAAAGAAGATCAACACAGAAATAAAGGACTTGAATAACAATAATACACAAACAAAACCTAACAGACATCTATAGGACTTTCCACCCACATGTAGCAGAACATATGTTCTTCTTAAATGAACATTAAACATTTTCCAGGATAGACAAATGCCAGGTAATAATACAAGCCTTAATAAATTTAAAGAAATGAAATAATATAAAGTATGCTCTCCTGATCACAATGGATTGAAATTGAAAATTAGTAACAAATATATTTGGAAAAATCTACAAATATGTGAACATTAAACAACACATTATCAAGTAACTAATGGTTCAAAGATAAAATCACAAGAGAAATTTGAAAATACATTGAGATGAACAAAAATGAAGACACAACATAATAAAATTTATGGGACGCAGCCAAAGTAGTACTTAGAGGAGTATTTGCAGCTAAAAACACCTACATTAAAGAAGAAGAAATATCTCAAATAAAAAAGATAACCTTCTATCTTAAGAGACATGAAAAAGAAGAGCAAACTAAAGCCAGAACAAGGAGAAGAAAAAGAAATAACTAGGTTTGCAGCAGAAAACTAATGAAATAAAAAAATAGAAACACAATAGAGAAAATCGATGAAACTAGAAGTTGATTATTTGAAAAGATCAAGACAACTGACAAAACAGTAGCCAGATTTACCAAGAAAAAAGAGGAAAAATTTAATTGCTAAAGTCATAAATGAAAGAGAAGATATTACTACCAATCTTACATAAATAAAAAGAATTATAAGGTAATTATGTGAACAACTGTATGCCAACAAAATAGAACATTTAGATAAAATGGACAAATTCCTAGAAAGATGCAAAATACCTAAAGTGAATCAAGAAGAATAGAAATTCTTTTTTTTTCATTATTATTATACTTTAAGTTTTAGGGTACATGTGCACAATGTGCAGGTTAGTTACATATGTATACATGTGCCATGCTGGTGCGCTGCACCCACTAACTCGTCATCTAGCATTAGGTATATCTCCCAATGCTATCCCTCCCCCCTCCCCCCACCCCACAACAGTCCCCAGAGTGTGATGTTCCCCTTCCTGTGTCCATGTGTTCTCATTGTTCAATTTCCACCTATGAGTGAGAATATGCGGTGTTTGGTTTTTTGTTCTTGCGATAGTTTACTGAAAATGATGATTTCCAATTTCATCCATGTCCCTACAAAGGACATGAACTCATCATTTTTATGGCTGCATAGTATTCCATGGTGTATATGTGCCACATTTTCTTAATCCAGTCTATCATTGTTGGACATTTGGGTTGGTTCCAAGTCTTTGCTATTGTGAATACTACTGCAATAAACATACGTGTGCGTGTGTCTTTATAGCAGCATGATTTATAGTCCTTTGGGTATATACCCAGTAATGGGATGGCTGGGTCAAATGGTATTTCTAGTTCTAGATCCCTGAGGAATCGCCACACTGACTTCCACAGTGGTTGAACTAGTTTACAGTCCCACCAACAGTGTAAAAGTGTTCCTATTTCTCCACATCCTCTCCAGCACCTGTTGTTTCCTGACTTTTTAACGATTGCCATTCTAACTGGTGTGAGATGGTGTCTCACTGTGGTTTTGATTTGCATTTCTCTGATGGCCAGTGATGGTGAGCATTTTTTCATGTGTTTTTTGGCTGCATAAATGTCTTCTTTTGAGAAGTGTCTGTTCATATCCTTCACCCACTTTTTGATGAGGTTCTTTGTTTTTTTCTTGTAAATTTGTTTGAGTTCATTGTAGATTCTGGATATTAGCCCTTTGTCAGATGAGTAGGTTGTGAAAATTTTCTCCCATTTTGTAGGTTGCCTGTTCACTCTGATGGTAGTTTCTTTTGCTGTGCAGAAGCTCTTTAGTTTAATTAGATCCCATTTGTCAATTTTGTCTTTTGTTGCCATTGCTTTTGGTGTTTTGGACATGAAGTCCTTGCCCATGCCTATGTCCTGAATGGTATTGCCTCGGTTTTCTTCTAGGGTTTTTATGGTTTTAGGTCTAACGTTTAAGTCTTTAATCCATCTTGAATTGATTTTTGTATAAGGTGTAAGGAAGGGATCCAGTTTCAGCTTTCTCCATATGGCTAGCCAGTTTTCCCAGCACCATTTATTAAATAGGGAATCCTTTCACCAATGCTTGTTTTTGTCAGGTTTGTCAAAGATCAGATAGTTGTAGATATGCGGCATTATTTCTGAGGGCTCTGTTCTGTTCCATTGATCTATATCTCTGTTTCGGTACCAGTACCATGCTGTTTTGGTTACTGTAGCCTTGTAGTATAGTTTGAAGTCAGGTAGTGTGATGCCTCCAGCTTTGTTCTTTTGGCTTAGGATTGACTTGGCGATGCGGGCTCTTTTTTGGTTCCATATGAACTTTAAAGTAGTTTTTTCCAATTCTGTGAAGAAAGTTATTGGCAGCTTGATGGGGATGGCATTGAATCTGTAAATTACCTTGGGCAGTGTGGCCATTTTCACGATATTGATTCTTCCTACCCATGAGCATGGAATGTTCTTCCATTTGTTTGAATCCTCTTTTATTTCCTTGAGCAGTGGTTTGTAGTTCTCCTTGAAGAGGTCCTTCACATCCCTTGTAAGTTGGATTCCTAGGTATTTTATTCTCTTTGAAGCAATTGTGAATGGGAGTTCACTCATGATTTGGCTCTCTGTTTGTCTGTTGTTGGTGTATAAGAATGCTTGTGATTTTTGTACATTGATTTTGTATCCTGAGACTTTGCTGAAGTTGCTTATCGGCTTAAGGAGATTTTGGGCTGAGACAATGGGGTTTTCTAGATATACAATCATGTCATCTGCAAACAGGGACAATTTGACTTCCTCTTTTCCTAACTGAATACCCTTTATTTCCTTCTCCTGCCTAATTGCCCTGGCCAGAACTTCCAACACTATGTTGAATAGGAGTGGTGAGAGAGGGCATCCCTGTCTTGTGCCAGTTTTCAAAGGGAATGCTTCCAGTTTTTGCCCATTCAGTATGATATTGGCTGTGGGTTTGTCATAGATAGCTCTTATTATTTTGAAATACGTCCCATCAATACCTAATTTCTTGAGTGTTTTTAGCATGAAGCATTGTTGAATTTTGTCAAAGGCCTTTTCTGCATCTATTGAAATAATCATGTGGTTTTTGTCTTTGGTTCTGTTTATATGCTGGATTACATTTATTGATTTGCATATATTGAACCAGCCTTGCATCCCAGGGATGAAGCCCACTTGATCATGGTGGATAAGCTTTTTGATGTGCTGCTGGATTCAGTTTGCCAGTATTTTATTGAGGATTTTTGCATCAATGTTCATCAAGGATATTGGTATAAAATTCTCCTTTTTGATTGTGTCTCTGCCAGGCTTTGGTATCAGGATGATGCTGGCCTCATAAAATGAGTTAGGGAGGATTCTCTCTTTTTCTATTGATTGGAAGAGTTTCAGAAGGAATGGTACCAGTTCCTCCTTGTACCTCTGATAGAATTCGGCTGTGAATCCGTCTTGTCCTGGACTCTTTTTGGTTGGTAAGCTATTGATTACTGCCACAATTTCAGCTCCTGTTATTGGTCTATTCAGAGATTCAACTTCTTCCTGGTTTAGTCTTGGGAGAGTGTATGTATCGAGGAATTTATCCATTTCTTCTAGATTTTCTAGTTTATTTGCGTAGAGGTGTTTGTAGTATTCTCTGATGGTAGTTTGTATTTCTGTGGGATCAGTGGTGATATCCCCTTTATCATTTTTTATTGCGTCTATTTGATTCTTCTCTCTTTTTTTCTTTATTAGTCTTGCTAGCGGTTTATCAATTTTGTTGATCCTTTCAAAAAACCAGCTCCTGGATTCATTAATTTTTTGAAGGGTTTTTTGTGTCACTATTTCCTTCAGTTCTGCTCTGATTTTAGTTACTTCTTGCCTTCTGCTAGCTTTTGCATGTGTTTGCTCTTGCTTTTCTAGTTCTTTTAATTGTGATGTTAGCGTGTCAATTTTGGATCTTTCCTGCTTTCTCTTGTGGGCATTTAGTGCTATAAATTTCCCTCTACACACTGCTTTGAATGTGTCCCAGAGATTCTGGTATGTTGTATCTTTGTTCTCGTTGGTTTCAAAGAACATCTTTATTTCTGCCTTCATTTCGTTATGTACCCAGTAGTCATTCAGGAGCAGGTTGTTCAGTTTCCATGTAGTTGAGCGGTTTTGAATGAGATTCTTAATCCTGAGTTCTAGTTTGATTGCACTGTGGTCTGAGAGACAGTTTGTTATAATTTCTGTTCTTTTACATTTGCTGAGGAGAGCTTTACTTCCAAGTATGTGGTCAATTTTGGAATAGGTGTGGTGTGGTGCTGAACAAAATGCATATTCTGTTGATTTGGGGTGGAGAGTTCTGTAGATGTCTATTAGGTCTGCTTGGTGCAGAGCTGAGTTCAATTCCTGGGTATCCTTGTTGACTTTCTGTCTCGTTGATCGGTCTAATGTTGACAGTGGGGTGTTAAAGTCTCCCATTATTAATGTGCGGGAGTCTAAGTCTCTTTGTAGGTCACTCAGGACTTGCTTTATGAATCTGGGTACTACTGTATTGGGTGCATATATATTTAGGATAGTTAGCTCTTCTTGTTGAATTGATCCCTTTACCATTATGTAATGGCCTTCTTTGTCTCTTTTGATCTTTGTTGGTTTAAAGTCTGTTTTATCAGAGACTAGGATTGCAACCCCTGCCTTTTTTTGTTTTCCATTTGCTTGGTAGATCTTCCTCCATCCTTTTATTTTGAGCCTATGTGTGTCTCTGCACGTGAGATAGGTTTCCTGAATACAGCACACTGATGGGTCTTGAGTCTTTATCCAATTTGCCAGTCTGTGTCTTTTAATTGGAGCATTTAGTCCATTTACATTTAAAGTTAATATTGTTATGTGTGAATTTGATCCTGTCATTATGATGTTAGCTGGTGATTTTGCTCGTTAGTTGATGCAGTTTCTTCCTAGTCTTGATGGTCTTTATATTTTGGCATGATTTTGCAGCGGCTGGTACCGGTTGTTCCTTTCCATGTTTAGCGCTTCCTTCAGGAGCTCTTTTAGGGCAGGCCTGGTGGTGACAAAATCTCTCAGCATTTGCTTGTCTGTAAAGTATTTTATTCCTCCTTCACTTATGAAGCTTAATTTGGCTGGATATGAAATTCTGGGTTGAAAATTCTTTTCTTTAAGAATGTTGATTATTGGCCCCCACTCTCTTCTGGCTTGTAGAGTTTCTGCCGAGAGATCCACTGTTAGTCTGATGGGCTTCCCTTTGAGGGTAACCCGACCTTTCTCTCTGGCTGCCCTTAACATTTTTTCCTTCATTTCAACTTTGGCGAATCTGACAATTATGTGTCTTGGAGTTGCTCTTCTCGAGGAGTATCTTTGTGGCGTTCTCTGTATTTCCTGAATCTGAACATTGGCCTGCCTTGCTAGATTGGGGAAGTTCTCCTGGATAATATCCTGCAGAGTGTTTTCCAACTTGGTTCCATTCTCCCCATCACTTTCAGGTACACCAATCAGACGTAGATTTGGTCTTTTCACATAGTCCCATATTTCTTGGAGGCTTTGTTCGTTTCTTTTTATTCTTTTTTCTCTAAACTTCCCTTCTCGCTTCATTTCATTCATTTCTTCTTCCATCGCTGATACCCTTTCTTCCAGTTGATCGCATCGGCTCCTGAGGCTTCTGCATTCTTCACGTATAGAAATTCTTAAAACATCTATAACAAAGGGATTGGATTAGGTATCCTCCAGCTACCATCATACAAAATAGTGAAAGAGTGAATGTTTTTTCCCCTAAGATCAGGAACAATCTTGTTTGCTTTCACCACTTCTATTCAGTAGTTTTCTATGGAATAGAATAGTACACTATTTGCCTAGCTATGGCAAATAGGGAAGAAGAAGAAAGAAAATTTACCCATAATAGAAAGGAAACATTAAAAGAATCTTAATTTGAAAACTATGTGATGTTAAGGGTGTATAGACAATCCTTAGGAATCCCCAAAAAAGTTATTAGAAATAATACATGAGTTCAGCAAGGTTGCAAGCCACATAATATAGGAAAATCAGTTGTATTTCTATACAATATTAATAAACAAACCAAGATGTAACTAAGAAAACAATTTCATTTGTAAAGGCATATAAAGTACTTAGAAATAAATTTAACAAAAGGAGTGCAATTCTTATGTACTTAAAAACCACCAAGTGTCATTGAAGAAATTAAAAACCTAAATCAATGAAAATATATTCTGTGTTCATGGATTGGAAAACTTAATGTTGTTAAGATGGCAGTATTCCCCAATTTAATTAATAGATTAAACACAATCTGTATCAAAATTTTAGTTGCCTCTTCTGCAGATATTGACATGTTGATCATAATATTCACATGGAAACTCAAGAGACCCACAATAACAATAAAGTTGAGGGACTCTCACTTCCTAACTTTAAAACTTACTAAAAATCTACAGCAATCAAGACAGCATGGTGCTGGAATAAGGACAGACATAGAGATAAATGGAATAAAATGGAGAGTACAGAAATAAACTCATACATTTAAGTCCAATTGATTTTCAACAAGAGTTTCATGACAGTTCAATGGGGGGAACGAATAGTCTTTTTAACAATTGGTATTAGGACAACTGTATATCTACACCCCTATGTCACACCATATTAAAATTTAAATTGAAGTGGATTAAAGATTTAAGTGTGAGAGCTGAAAGTATAAAGCTCTTAGTAGAAAACATAAGTGTAAATCTTTATGTTGTTGGATTAAGATATGATGTTTTTAAGATATGAGACCAAACATATAAGCAACAAAAATAAAATCAATAAATTGGAAAGCATGAAAATGAAACAAAACAAAACAAAGCTTTGTGCTTCATAAAACATCATCAAGAAAATGAATAGACAACCAACATTATCAGACATAAGGGAAATGCAAATAGAAACCACAGTCAGATCCAGCTTCACATGCACTCGACTGGAATAATAAGAAGATAATAACAAGTGTTGGTGAGAACATGGAGCAATTGGAACCTTTATATACTCTTGATGTGAATGTAAAATGATGCCTCTGTTTTTGAAAACAATCAGGCAGTCCCTCAAATGGTTAAACACAGAGTTAACATCTTATAGACAATCTATTCCTAGGTGTATAACCAAGGAAAGTGAAAACATGTCTATTAAAAAACGTGTACAGGAATGTCTATAGCAGCACTATTCATAATAGCCAAAAGTTGAAAACAAATCAAGCATTCACCAATTGAATGGATAAACAAAATGCGATATGTCTATATAACGCAGTATTATTCAGCCAATAAAAAGGAATGAAGTGCTGATATATGCTACAACATGGATGAACCTTGGAAAGATTATGCTAAGTGAAAGAAACCAGACATAAAAGACCACATATTGTATGATTCCTTTCAGTTGAAATGTCTATACTGGGCAAATGTATAGAGATAGCAAGTAGATTAATTGTTGCCAAGGGGTGCTGGGGTTGTTGAGATGGTAAGTCATTGTTAAAGGGTATGGGGTTTCTTTCTGGGAAAATGACAATATTCTAAAATTTACTTTGGTGATAAATGTATACTTCTGTGAATATATTAAAATCCACTTAATTGTATGCTTTAAATAATTTAATTTTGTGGGATATGACATATATTTCAATAAGCTGTTCAAAAATGGATAAAAGATATAAAGTTAGTAACAAAAAAGTAAATGTAAATAATAAATGCACGAAAAAATCCTAAAATCATTCACGAATAAACATAAATCAAGCAATTTTACTAAATTTTTGATTAATGGATTTAGATCAGCCTTGTAGGAGATCACGAGGGACTTGCCAACGTGATATTAGTTCTTGCCTCGAATTTCAGTATTTGGTTCATGACGAATGAAGCCATAAACAAAACAAAACAAAACACTTCTCAAATTTAACACATGAAGTAAAGCTGACAAAAATTGATATTATTGAATTATATCTTATTAAAAAGGTCAACATGCTTCAAATGATGATCCACCATTGATATAATATTATGAAAAAATGAAATCTAAGTGCTGTTCTTAGATAACAATATTAACTGTATGAATAAAGTATGAAGCAGGAATAGCTTGATTGCCTTCTAAATAACAAAGACCTAAAGGTTTTTGTTTACTGCAAGCACAATATGCTATTACAGTGACATGTGAATGCAAAAAATAAAAAATATACACAGTCATAGAGGCCTGCACAAGTTTAGGGTACTTTATTAATGTCTAATATTCTAAACAAGTAGAAGAAATAACAGTAATATTACAGTGTCATAATACTCTACAGTGGCAAAACCACACCTTTTACATTATATTCAGCTCTAGGTATCAAATTTCAAGACTGACAATGACAAACTGGAACCTATCCAGGATTGGTGACAAGAATGGAAAAGTATCTGAAAATGTAAGGAATGGTTGTGGGAACTGAAGATATTTAGCCCAGGGCAGAAAACAGGGAAGAATAGTGGTCTCCAAATATTTGAAGGACTGCCATGTGGAAAAGGAATTACTTTTTTTGTGTGGCATCAGAGGGATGAACTAAAACGAACAAGTAGAATTTTCACCATACATTTTGACAGTATAAGCAAAAAATTTCTGACCATTAATCATGTTTAATAATGGCTGATGTGTGATACTGTAAGTTCCATTTCAGTGGAAGTTTTAAAGCAGAGGCTATAAGCCTATCCTTCAAGGGTGTTGTAGGGTGGGTTTCCGCACTGGATGGGATTTGTTCTAAAAGATGGAAAATAGTGTTTTTGAAACTTCAGAACAAATCCCATAGGGAGGGAATCTCAGGGATGGGGCCTGTCATCGTATCTTCTTAAAAGCATAAGTGATTCTGATACAAGTGGCTTACAGCCCCACTTTGAGAAACATGACTTAATTTATTATCAAATAATACTATGTAAAATTATGTTGTTTTCTGAAGTGAAAAGAGGAAATTGGCTGACATACAGAGATCAGCAAAATTTCAGTCGGTCTGAAATTGTCTATTAACTAAAAACATCTAAAAATCACTCTTCTAGTAATGTCAACCTAACCCATGAAAAATGGCATAACTCGGTGAAAAAAATTCATTAGTTTTCATTACAGGCCAGATAAGAATACAAAACATTGTGTGCAACTTTTAAATGATAGTCATTTCTGATTTTTTTTTGTGGGGTGGGGAGCTTTCTTGGCAACATTGATCAAGAGCAAATGGCTATGTTGTTTAATATCCTGAAAATCCTCAATTTATTTTGCACTCCTTCCATATCCAAGGTACACTCTTTTTAAAAAGGGTCTTTGGCATAACCAGCATTCTTTGAGTTATTATAGAACAAATGACTACTGGCAGGTAAGTTATTAAGAAGAAATTAAGTGTTACCAGAGAATTTAAAAAGATCTTTTGGTTTTCCTTACTCTAAATTTGCAAAAGAAAAGCAGTTAAGAAACTGAAAATGAAACTTGAATACCAACATGTTACTTATTCTCACGAAACTTGGAAAAACTTATTCTTTATTTCCCTGTATATACTTTCTTACCACCATTAGCACTCAAGTCAAGGGAGAAACAGAAAACTTGATTAATGAGAAGGAAGAGAAATAGTCTAAAATGAAGTTAGTTTTGTCTTTCTGTGCATGTAAATATTAACATCATTGTTTTTGTCTGTACTTACTATTTTTTACTAGCTATAAATAAGAGCCATTTATTAGGAGTCCCTTCTTCCATGTACTTTCACAGGCACTCACCTGCCCAAAGGAACCCACCTGCCCAATACTCTTGAAACCAATTTTCCCTATGCCTGTGTTGTGTCTCAATCCTTTAGAGTTTTTCTAAGTGCTAGGTGATTACTAATGTAATATATGAATGTGTAAATAATTCCTGGATGCATTATCCCCAAAGGAGTGACCAAGGGTAGATTTTTTGACTATGTGGAAAGTCAGTGGAATAAATAATTTCAAGTAATCAGATTCTGTTAGTGCTTCTCAAATCACCCTATCTACCAGTCTGCCCCGGCTGCCTGGTCTATTAATTATTTGATGAGTCAGATCTTTTATCTCTCTTGGGAACATGTCCTTCCCTATGCTCAGCGCCTTGGCACTTGGGTTCTGTGAGAGCATTTCTGTCATTGTAAGAAAGTGCCATGAATTCTCTCAAACTCTTTTGATTCTTTTGCTCACTTACTTACCAAAAAAGTCTTCCCCAAGAGTATGAAAGGGAATATTGGGCACCAAGCCTGTGACTGCATGATTTTTCCTCAAATTGGTTTTAGACCACTGAATTAATATAGCAACTGAAGCCAGACTCTTTCTCTAGAGTCATCAACAGTTCAAAAAGGGATCAATCTATGCCCAGAGCAGAGCAACTGAACAGTTGCAAGAGAAAATTCCTACCCAAGAGAGTGATATAGAATGTGTCGTTTTTTTTGGATGATCTTTTATAGGGTGATCAAGAGGCTTTCATTTAGTGAATACATTTGCTCACTCAGTTTTGGAGAGTCGCCCTTCATTTATTCTTTCCCTTTGGAAGTACTTTCGAGTGCAAATTACTGCTATCAGAAGCCTTGAACTGAGAAGCTATTATTCTCCTTGCTCAGATTAAATTAATTTTGAACAGTTTAATGCAGCATGTCCAAGCTGCAAGTCCAAGTGGTGTCAAATCTATTTCTCTGCTTTTTTAAGCTGCACCTTCAAGGGCAGTATGATTCATGGTGAATGTGTTCTTCTAATGTCTTGCTAAGCGTTATTATTTTCTTTCATTTGCAAGTCATGAGGCTACAAATGTTAACCATTCTCCTCCTAACATTGTATAAAGAATGCATGATTTAAGCCAGGCTGATTTTCCAAAAGGGTGCTTATTACATTTACTTGCTTTACAAATGAAATAAAGAAAAATACTCTGGATCAAAGCAAGAAGTTTAAAAAGCTAATGAAACATTAGAAAGAGAACTGCTTTGAGAAGCACTACAACATCATCACTGTTGTGTTAAAAAGGAATTATCTCGATCTCGGCTTATGTAATAAAATAAAAGGGTTTTAATGATTGGCTATATAATTCTGTTTGTGTTTTTGCAGACTTGCAAAAAAAAAAAAAGAATATAAATCTACTTATCTTCCTTCTTCCAGTTCAGGCAATCTACTGTCTCTCCAGTATTCACTTTATCTAATCTGTCATTGAAATGTAGTAATGAAGTTTTCTCTGTGTTATTGTAGAGCAAACAGTCAAAAGGATGCCAGTCGATTAATGACAGAGTAGAAGATGTACTTTAAGCAGTTAGAGGTTTCAAAAACCTATCAACCTGTGTCTATATAAAGTACTTAAATTGTACAGTCCAGGACAGTCTTTTCTACAGCTCTAATCACCAGTTCTATAGATTAAACAAATTAATGTTTTTACAGGTCTTGTATGGAGATTGATGAAAATACTATATCGCAGTTTTCCTTTGGAGTAGCAAAGAGCCACAGATCAAGGACATTTTCCTTTCCAAAGCTAGATAAGCACGTTGTACTTGTCATAGTATTTGCTTTTTTAACAGATGAAATAGACTTATGTGAACTTATTGACATAATAGAAAGGAATAATTGTTATTCACAGTCCAAAAGATAAACATAATAGTATAGTTTTATACAACATTGCTAAGAACCCTTTAGTCCTTTATCAGTATCAAAACACAAGAATCTGTGACCCATGAAGACTTACCTGGGATTCAGGCACCCATGTGAAGAAAGTCAACATAGTATTTAATAACATGGATAAAATAACAAAAAGACCCTATAGGAGATGGGATGTGGGACAGGCAGAAGAGGAACTAGAGGGGCTGTCATATAAGTACAGAACACAGAGAACTGAAAGCCATATCTTATAAGATAAATGAAGGCGACAAACAGAGTATAAATAGACTTGTTCAATAAATGCTAGAATGTCAGAGTTAATGGGCATTCTTTGAAGTTGGAAAACATTAGCAGTTTCCATATTGGAAGTGACTATGCTTGAATTTCAATTTCACCAGTTCTTAGGTGCATTATCTTGGGCAAATTATTTAAATACTCAGTACCTCAGTTTTCTTATTTGCATAGTGGAAGTAATCATAATAGGACCTACCTCAAAAGTTTGTTCTGAATATTAAATGATTTAAGAAATGTAAAGTGCTTAGCACAATGTATAGCATATGGTAATCACTATGTAAATGTTAGTTACTATTATTTTAAAAGAAAGTATGACTGAATGCAAAGTGGTAATCAATGTGTACAATTTAATTATCCTACAAGGTGGTAGAGAAAAAACTATGAATATCTTCCACAAAAGTTTAGATTAAAGAATGAAACCTCCGTCATGGATTATTAAAGCCAAGGATGTTAGGGTAAGTCCCTAACTTCTGATGTTGATGTCAAGGATAGCTAAGTTTTTTTTGCCAGTTTGTGTCTAGGCTTCCTGGAACTTTATGTAGCTTGATAGAAGTTCCTTATGGTATAACGTAAACTGAATTATGCAAGTAGTCAGAAAGCCTAGATTTCTGTACTGACTTTGACATTTAAAAGTTATAACTTTAGGAAGCTTGTTCAAGTTTTAAATTCCTTAAATGCAAAATCAGAATAATTATACCTTCCTCCCACACAGAATGTTGTTGTGAAGGTCAAATCAAATAAAAACATATGTAAAAGGATTGTGTAGATGATGAAATACTCTACAAAGACAAGGCATTATTCTTATATTCTATCACAGAATCTCATAAAATACACGGTGACTTTTTGGGTGATCTGACTTCTACTTCTTACTTCCTCAATCCAGTTGAACATTTTGCAGTCCTTTTCTTACGTACTTCTTTGCAGAACTTGACACTGTTCACCATTCACTTCTTGAAACTCTCCTATCAGCTTTTCTTGGACACTATTTTTTGCTGCTTCCCTTTATATCTTTCTTAATATCCCTTCTTAGTCTGTTTCCATCACTCTACTTGCTCTATTCACTCTCAACAATTTAACTTTTTTTTTCACTTTATACTTTGTTCTTAGGTGATGGCAAACCAATCCTCCTTATATGCATTAGTCAGGGTCTTCCAGAGAATTAGAATTAATAGGATGTGAAAACAAAGAGACTTGTCATAAAGAATTGGTTCATGTGATTATGGAGTCTGTCAAGTTCAAATTCTGCAGGATGGGTCAGCAGGCTGAAGACCCCAGGAGAGTTAACACTGCAGTTCCAGTCTGAAGGCTATCTGCTGTAGAACCAGGAAGAGCTGGGGTTTCAGAATAAGTAAAGGAAGTCTGATGGTGAATTCTATCTTGCCCAGGGGAGGCTGATCATTATGTTCTATTCAGGCCTTCAACTGAATGAGGTACACCCACATTATAGAGGTCAATTTAACTTACTAAAAGTTTACCAATGTAAATGCTCACCTCATCAAAAAACATCCTCACAGAATAATGTTCAACCAAATCTGGGCACCCTGTGGCCCAGCTAAGTTGATAAAGAAAATTAACTATCGTGTTATACAATAGCATGACTTTTGAATCAATACCTCTAGGGCTGATGACCTCTTTTCCTTGAGACTTACATTTCTGTTCCTATCTGGGTATCTCCATTTGGGTGTCCGTTAGGCACATAAAATTGTTCAAAAGTGAACTCAGTGTTTCCCTCCCTCTATCCATTCCCCTGCTCTCTTCAATCCTTTTTTCATATTCTCATTCCTAGCTAGTGATTCAGAAATCCTAGAGTCATTCTTGACTTCCCCCTTTCCCTAACAAATATAGAATTAATCAACAATGGCTTTAGATTTTACCTCCCAAATCATTTTCAGAGCTGTTTCTACCTTACCATATTTATGGTTACTTCATCACTGAAAAGTTTCAAAATCTGAATTATTGTAGCTATATACTAATTTGTCATTGTCTCAGGTATTTATCCTCTCTAATCTTTATTATTATTGTTATAATCAAATCTGGTTATGCCATTTCTTTACTTAAAATTGCTCAATCTATCCTCATTCTTAATAGGATACTATATAAAAGTTTTGACTTTCTATGTAAGTCTTCTGTGATTAAACTAAACTGAGTGACTGCTACTTCCTAACCAATGAGTTTTATCTTTACTCTCATCTGTCTTTCCTGTATATAAGATTTATTAAGATGGTTAGTCATAGAATTGCCATCATTTTCTGACAACACTCAAATCCAAAGCATGCCCTGTTTTCTTAGGCCTTCCACAATATCACCCAACCAAAGCCCAAATCTTATCTAAAAACTTCTTCTTATAGCTTCTTACCAAAGACACCACAATGAGTAATAAATCCAAGTTGTTGGATTATAGTTTTTGTGGTCTTCGGCTGAAGGGTTTTAGCAATATAATGAGCCTGTTACTGAAAACGTGTATAAAAATGAAATTTAGTTCTAGTTAAAATTGACTTAAAAGATATATAATTTAGAATGAATCCTTTTGTGAAATGAGCAGTCACTGATTGATCAGTCATATAAACCTGTTTATAGTTGTTAAATTTGCATAAAGTGAGGCCATTCCTATCTTTGAAATTCAGTGCAATACATGGCTGGCAAAGACAATCTTAAAAACTTTCTCAGTTTTTTAGACTGTTGCAATGATATTACTTTTACAAGGAAAATAGGAAGACTCAGTGAAAGGGTTATATGTGTCTTTCTCTCATAGGACAACAAATCAAATATAACACGAGATACAAATCAAACACTGGATCTGTCAAAATGAGTTGAATATAGTGATTCTCAGTGCAAGTAATACTATTCTTTCAAAAGAAGATAATTCACTTCAAAAATTCATTCAAAAAACTGAAACCTTTATATATAGGATACACTGCTTCACTTTTATTTTCAAAGTGGTATATAACTTTCTTGGTTTATTGTCGTGAACTATGCTAGATTACAAGATTTGCAATACATTTTCTGCTATTATATGTTACAAGTTTTTAGCTGATAAATTACTGGTAGAATTAGTGTATTCTACATAAATTAAATCATTCTGATAAGATCTATGCATCATTAATTCTATTTAGGTTTATATGCATTTTTATATTAATACACTAAATATGTTTTAAGGCAAACAGTTCCCCCCAAAATTGAGCTAATAGATTCACTTTCACCAACAGCCCACAATAGCCAAACTGGTTAATTCTGGCCAAGAAATGCCTAGTAATAGTGAACCCAATTTGTCCCTTAATCTTAGTTCCAGCAGTCTTTTTGGAGAGTAATTAGCCTAGGCTACCATAAAAAAGCACAACTCTCCACAATTGGATATAGTTTAAAATATTTTTTAAAAAAATTATAGTAGAGAGCACATAACACAAAATTTACCATCTTCACGATTTTTAAGTGCACACTTCGGTCGTATGAAGAACAATCACAATGTTGTATAACAGCTCTCCAGATCTTTTTAATGCTGCAAAACTGAAACTCTATACCCACTAAAGAAAAACTTCCAATTTTTCCCTCTCCCTGCTTTACATGACCACCACTCTACTTTCTATTTCTATGAATTTGACTACTTTAGATACCACATATGTTTGAAATTTTACAGTATTTGACTTTTGTGACTGGCTTATTTTATTAGGAATAATGTTCCCAAATTTAATCCATGTTATAGTCTTAGGGAGGAGTTCTTTCCTTTTTAAGACTGAATAATATTCCATAGTATACATATAAAACATTGTGTTCATCCATTCAATCATTGATAGATGTAAGGGTTGCTTCCACCGCTTGGTTATTGTAAATAATAATGCTATTAACATGGGTGTGAAAATATCTCTTTTGGATGTTGTTTCAATTCTTTCGTATATATACCCAGAAGTGGAATATCTGCATCATGTGGTAGCTCTATTTTTAGTTTTTTGATGAATGGATATAGTTTTCAGTGCCACAAGACTGAAAAAGTCAAATATATAATGCAACTCAGTATATTTTTGAGGAAGTGAGCCACTAAATTTTCTTAGAGTTAGAAAATGTACAGCTTCAAAAACTTTCCTAGTGGAAAAAAATAAGTCTGGCATGCAGAGATAAAATTGAAACTAGAGACATAGACAAGTATGTTACATATTTGGAGAGGCAAATATGTTATATCAATTTCTTTATGTCTTTGACTTTCTAAGAATAAAACTGTATTTCTCCTGCATATATTACAGTAGCCATATTTTTGTTTTCTTTTTTTAAAATTTTTTCCTTCCAGAAAATAACAATGCCTTCTATATTCAGTGCCTTTTTACATTCAAAGGTGTGGGTCTTGCCAGTAAAAGTTTTTACTAAGTGTATTTCTGCTATTGTGGATGATGATGATGATGATGTGTGTGCATGCTGCTTCTTGAACTTTTCCCTAAAAATGATGAAATTACATTTCCTTCCTTATCTTCAGCCCCTGAAATCTAACCACATTATTTTAAGTGTATTTATTTAAATATGTATTTATTTCATATGTCTGTTTGCCATTTATATGTCTTTTTTTGAGAAATGTCTATTCAAATCTTTTGCCCATTTTTGATTGGATTATTAGTTCCTTTGAGAGTTCTTTGAGCTCCTTATATATTCCAGTTATTAATCCCTTGTCAGATGGATACTATGCAAATATTTTCTCCCGTTCTGTGGGTTGTCTCTTCCCTTTGTTGATTGTATCCTTTGCTGCACAGAAGCTTTTTAACTTGATGCAATCCCATTTGTCCATATTTTCTTCAAATGCTTGTGTTTGTGGGGTTGCTCAAGAAGTCTTTGCCCAAACCCATGTCCTGGAGATTTTCCCCAAACTTTTCTTGTAGTAGTTTCACAGTTTGAGATCTTAGATTTAAGTCTTTAGTCCATTTTGATTCTATTTTTGTATAACGTGAAAGACAGGGGTCTAGTCTCATTCTTTTGAATATGGATATCCAGTTTTCCCAGAATCATTTATTGAAGAAACTGTCTTTTCTCCAGTGTTTGTTCTTGGCACCTTTGTCAAAAATGAGTTCACTGTAGGTGTGTGGAATTATTTTTGGGTTCCCTATTCTGTTCCATTGGTCTGTGTGTCTGTTTTTAAGCCAGTAGCATGCAGTTTTGCTTATTATAGCTCTGTAGTATAATTTGAAGTCAGGTAATGTAATTCCTCCAGTTTTGTTCTTTTTGCTTAGGATATTGTTGGCTATTCTGGGTCTGTTGTGGTACTATACAAATTTTAGATTTTTTTTTCTATTTTTGTGAAGAATGTCATTGGTATTTTGATAGGGACTGCATTGAGTCTGTAGATTGCTTTTGGTAGTATGGACATTTTAACAATATTAATTCTTTCAACTCGTGTACATGGAATATTTTTCCATTTTTGGTGTCCTCTTCCATTTGCTTCATCAGTATTTTATATTTTCATTATAGAAAGGTTTCACTTCTTTGGTTAATTCCTAGGTATTTATTTTTATGTGTGGCGATTGTAAATGCATTTTTTTTCTTTCTCATGCTGTTCACTGTTGGCATATAAAAACGCTGCTGAGTTTTTTATGTTGATTTTGTAGCCTGCAACTTTACTGAATTTGTTTATCAGTTTCAATAATTTTCTTATTGAGTACTTAGGTTTTTCCAAATATAAGATCATATCATCAGCAAACAAGAATAATTTGACTTTTTCCTTTCCCATTTGGATGTCCTATATATCTTTCTCTTTCTTAATTGCTCTTAATAGAACTTTCTGTACTATGTTGAATAACAGGTGAGAGTGGGCATCCTTGTTGTGTTCCAGATCTTAGAGGAAAGGCTTCAGTTTTTTCTTATTCAGTATGATACTAGCTGTGGGTCTGTCATATATGGCTTTTATTATGTTTGTGTATGTTTCTTGTATATCAAATTTTTTTAGGCTTTTTGTCATGAAGGGATGTTGAATTTTATCAAATGTTTTGCAGCATCAATTGAAATGATCTTATGGTTTTTAACCCTTCATTCTGTTGATATAATATATCACATTGATTGATTTGTGTATGTTGTATTATCCTTGCATTCCAGGGATAAATCTCACTTAGTCATGATGAATGATCTTTCTAATGTACTGTTGAATTCAGTTTGCTTGAGGATTTTTGCATCAATGTTTATCAGAGATGTTGGTCTGTAGTTTTCTTTTCTTTTTCTTTTTTTGATGTGTCTTTGGTTTTGGTATCAGGGTAATACTGGCCTCAGAATGATTTGGAAGTATTCTCTCCTCTTCTTTGTTTCAGAACAGTTTGAATAGGATTGGTGTTAGTTCTTCCTTAAATATTTGATAGAATTCAGCAATGCAACCATGAGTTCCTGGGCTTTTCTTTGCTGGGAGATTTTTTAAATTACAGCTTTGTTCTCATTACTTTTTATTGGTCTGTTCAGATTTTGGATTTCTTTCTGGTTCAAACTTGGTAAGTTGTATGATCTAGGAATTTGTCAATTTCTTCTAGGTTTTCCAATTTATTGGCATATATTTGCTCATAGAAGCCACTAGTGATCCTTCAAATTAACTGCAGAATCTGTTGTAATGTCTCCTTTTCCATTCCTGATTTTATTTATTTAGATGTTCTCTCTTTTTATCTTTGTCTGAAGGTTTGTAAAATTTGTTTAATTTTTCAAAAAATCAACTTTTGTGTCATTGATATTGTGTGTTGTTTTTTTCATTTCAATTTCATTTATTTCTGCTCTGACCTTATTATTTCTTTTCCTCTACTAACTTGGGGTTTGGTTCACTCTTGCTTTACTAGCTCTTTAGGATGCATTGCTAGATTGTTCATTTGAAGATTTTTGTCTCTTCTATGTAGATACTTATAGCTATAAACTTTCCTCTGAGTATTGTTTTTGCTGTATCTGATAGGTTTTGGTATGCTGCGTTTCCATTATCATTTGTTTCCAGAAATTTTTCAATTTTCTTCTTAATTTATTCATTGACCTCCTGGTCATACAGGAGCATATTGTTTGATTTACATGTATTTGTGTGGTTTCCAAAATTCCTCCTGTTATGTATTTTTAATTTTTTTCATTGTTGCCAGAGAAAATACTTAATATTATTTCAGTTTTTTTTCAATGTTTTAAAACTTGTTTTGTGGCCTAACATATGGTCTATCCTTGAGAATGATCCATGTGTTGAGGAAAAGAATGTGTATTCTTCAGCTCTTGGATAAAATATTCTGTAAATATGTATTGGAGCAATTTGGTCTATACTGCAGATTACGTCTAATGTTTGTTTATTTTCTGTCTGGAAAATCTGTCTAATGCTGAAAGTTGGGCATTAAAGTTTACAGCTATTGTATTGGGGGCTCTCTCTTTAGCTCTAATAATGTTTTCTTTATATATCTGGATGCTCAAATGTTGGGTGCATATATATTTAAAATTGTTATGTTCTTGGTGAACTGACACTCTGCCTCTTATAATTTTGTCTTGAAATATATTTTGTCTAATATTGGTATAGCTACTCCTGCACTTTTTTGGTTCTCATTGGCATTGAAATCTTTTTTATCCCTTTATTTTCAGTCTATGTTTGTATTTATAGCTGAAGTGTGTTTCTTATAGGTAACAAATTAATGATCCTTGTTTCTTCATCCATTCAGCCAGCATATGTCTTTGGATTGGAGAGTTTACTTTATTTACATTCAATGTTATTATTTGTAAGTAAGGACTTATTCATACCATTCTGTTATTTATTTCTGATTGCTTTGTAATCTTCTCTTCTTTCTTTGTTTCCTTCCTCTCTTCCTCTAGTGAAGGTGATTTTCTCTGGTGATATGACTTAGTTTCTTGCTTTTTATTTTTTATGTATCCATTGTATGTTTTCTGGTTTGAGGTCACCATGAAGCTTGCAAATGCTATGTTATAACCCATTATTTTAACCTGATAATTTGACAATTTGTCTAAACAAACAAATAAGCAAAAAGAAAACTAATAAAAACTGTACACCTGAACTTCATGCCCCTGCTTTTTAACTTTTTGTTGTTTCTATTTATATTTTATTGTATTGACTATATCTTGAAAAGTTGTTGTAGTTAACATTATTATTATTATTATTACTATCATTTTGAAATGGAGTCTCTCTCTGTCACCCAAGCTGTAGTGTGGTGGTGCAATCTTGTCTCACTGCAACCTCTGCCTCCCAGGTTCAATCAATTCTCCCTGCCTCAGCCTCCTGAGTAGCTGGGTCTACAGGCACCCACCACCACACCTGGCTAATTTTTGTATTTTTTAGTAGAGACTGGGTTTCTGCATGTTGACCAGGTTGTTCTTGAACTCCTGACCTCAGGTGATCCACCCTCCTCGGCCTCCCAAAGTGCTGGGATTACAGGCATAAGCCACTGCGCCCAGCCTGTAGTTATTATTTTTGATTGGTACATCATTTAATCTTCCTACTGAGGATAACAGTAGTTTACACACCATGATGATACTGTTATAATAGTCTGCGTTTTCTGTGTAGTTACTATTACCCGTGAGTTTTTTACCTTCACATGAATATTTATTGCTCTTTAATATCATTTTCTTTATGCTTGAAGTACTCTGTTTAGCATTTCGTATAGGACAGATCTGGTATTGATTAAATCCCTCAGCTTTTGTTAGTCTGGGAAAGTCTTTTATTTCTCCTTCATGTCGAAGGTTATTTTCTCCAGATATACTATTCTAGGATAATTTTTTTTTCCTTCAGCACTGCAAATATGTCACGCCTCTCTTGGCTTGTAAGGTTTTCATTGAAAAGCCTGCTGCCAGATGTATTGAAGCTTCATCACATGGTATTTATTTCTTTCATCTTGCTGCTTTTAGGATCCTTTCTTTATCCTTTAACTTTGGGAGTTTGATTATTAAATGCCTTGAGGTAGTCTTCTTTGGGTTAAATCTGCTTGGTGTTCAGCAACCTGCTTGTACTTAGATATCGATATCGTTCTGTAGGTTTGGGAAGTTCTCTGTTATTGTCCCTTTGAATAAACTTTCTCCCCCTATATCTTTCTCTACCTCCTTTTCAATGCCAACAACTCTTAGATTTGCCTCTTTGAGGCTATTTTCTAGATTCTGAAGGCATGCTTCATTGCTTTTTAGTCTTTATTCTTTTTTTTTCTCCTCTGGCTGTGTATTTTCCATTAGCCTGTCTTGAAGCTCACAAATTCTTTCTTCTGCTTGATCAATTCTGCTATTGAGGACTCTCATGCATTCTTCAGTATGTGACTTGAATTTTTCAGCTCCAAAATTTCTGCTTGATTATTTTGAATTATTTCAATTTCTTTGTTAAATTTATGTGATAGAATTCTGAATTCTTTCTCTGTGTTATCTTGAATTTCTTTGAGTTTCCTGAAGACAGGTATTTTGAATTCTCTGTCTGAAAGGCCACGTATCTCTGTATTTCCAGGATTTGTCCCTGGTGCCTTATTTAGTTCATATGGTGAGGTGATGTTTTCCTGGATGGTGCTGATGCTAGTAGATGTTCTTCGATGTCTCCGCATTGAAGAGTTAGATATTTATTGTAGTCTTCACTGTCTAGACTTATTTGTAGTTATCCTTCTTGGAAAGGCTTTTCAGATATTTGAAAGTACTTGGGTGTTGTTATCTATGCTATATTTGTTTTAAGGTTAGCCCAAGCTCAGTAATGTTGTGATTCCTGCAGACTCATAGAAGTCTTGGACAAGATCCGTGAGAATTCTCTGCATTACCAGGTGGGAACTACTGTCCCCTTCCCTTAATTTATCCCAAATATACAGTTAGGCTTTGTTCTGAGCATCCTAAAGCTGGGGTGGTGTGACACAAGCACTCCTGTGGTCACCAACACTATGACTGCACAAGCACCCCCGTGGCCACCACCACTATGGCAGGTCTGAAGCCAGCACAGCACTGGGTCTCACCCAAGGCCTGCTGTAACCTGTCCCTGGATACTGCTTGTGTTTGCTCAAGGATCTGGGGTCTACAGTCAGCAGGTGGCATAACCAGCCAGGCCTTTGTCCTTTCTTCAAGGTGGCAAGGTCCCCCAAACCCCGGGTGGGTCCAGAAGTGCTTTCTGAGAGTCAGGGTCTAGAGCCAAAAGCCTTAGAAGTCTGCCTTGTGTTCTATTATATTGTGGCTGAGCTGGCACTCAGACCACATGGTGCAGGCCTTCCCACTCTTCCCTCCCCTTTTCAAAGGCAGAGGAGCCTCACCTTGTAGCCACCACCACACCAGGCCATGAGGAGTACTGCCAACCTACCACAGACATTCCTGTAAGACTCCAGGTCTCTTCAATCAGCTTGTGGTGAGTGCTGCTTGGCCTGGGACTCACCTGTCAGAGCAGTGGGCTCCCCTCTGGCTCAGGGCAGGTCCAGACATCTTGTTCAAGAGTGAAGTTCTGGAAATGGAGAACTCAAGTGCCCACTTGGTGCTCAAATTCCTTGTGGCCATGCTGGTACTTAAAACGAGCAAATTCCGCTTTACTTTTCCTTCTGCTTTTCTCAAGTAGGAGGCTTATCCTGTAGCCACCACAGTTAAAAATGTGCTGAGTCTTCCCTGAAGCCAGCAAGTCTCAGAGGTTCACCCAAGGCCTTCGATGTAATACCTGAATACCAGAGCTGGTTATTCAGGGCTCAAGGGCTCTTCAGTGAGCAGGTGATGAATGCTGCCAAGACTGAGTTCTTCCCTTCCAGGCAGCGGGTTCCCTTCTGGCTCAGTGTATCTATAAATGTTTTCCAGGAGCTAGGGCCTGGAACAGTAGCCTCACAACTCTGACCCATGCCCTATTCTGCTGTGGCTGAACTGGTATTCTAGATGCAAGACAAAGTCCTCCCCACTCTTCCCTGTCCTCTCCTCAAGTGTAAGAAAGAGGTCTCTTTTGGAGCCACGAGCTTTGTAGCCAGGGTTAGGGAAAGGTAATGCCAGCATTTTTTGGCTGTCCCAGTTGGTGTCTCAGTATGTCAAATGCCGCCCCCTAGTCCACTATCTCTGAGCCTAATTCAGCACTAGAATTTGCTTACAAGTTGTGGTCCTTATGGCCTAGACTGCTTTTCAAGTTTACTTGGAGACAGCATGCTGTGGATTGAGATGGTGAGGTTTGTGGGAACTCAAGTTCCTACTGCTGGGATCACGGATTCCCCTCTGGCTAGGGCTGGTTTAAATGTTCCGTCCAGGGGTGGGCATCTGCTGAGTTTTGTCTGGTTTTTCTTTCTGCTCTGATAGAACAGCACTGAGTATATTGCCTCATGATTGCTTTGTTGTCTCTCTCCCAGTGCCCAGAGAGGCTCTCCACAACAAGTGGCTGTTGCAGAGTGTAGAAGAGAGGTGGTGTTGGTAATTCAGGATTTAAAAAAATATATATCTTCAGTGCATATTTCAGCAATATGAAGTTAAAACCAGGTACTATGAGTGCTCACATAATTTTTGGTTCTTATGAAGGTTTATTTCTGTGTAGATAGTTGTTAACTTAGTGTCCTTGTTGGGGGTGGGGAAGATGATTGATGGAGTTTTCTACTTTGCCATCTTGCTCCACCCTCTCTTCTGAAATCCACTGCTTCTGCTTATCATCATTAAACACGAAGCTGTTTGTTGGTTTGAATTAAATAATTGTATATTTCATTGATAAAATATTTTTCTCCTTATTAAATAAGAAATTTTAAAACCAAGAATGCCAATTTGCAGATTATTCTCAATTGCTTTCATTCAACTATCTTCTCCTGGCTGGGTTTTCTGATCTCAGATTATTTTGATTTGCAACTACCTGCTTTGGCTTTATAAATGCAATGCTGTCTATAATCTCTTTGAAAATACAAATTAGACACTTTATTATATTTCTCATCAAAAAACTAGAACCAACACCTTTAGTCTGATTCTTCAAGTGGTACCTTTCTTTAAATCTGCAGTATGTCTTCATAAACCCGGCCATATTTTTATATTTTCTAACTTTGAATAAATATACAGATGTGTTAGCTTTTTCTTGTGCCCACTTAACCTCTTTTTCACACCACACTCTCACCTTGGAGGGATATGCCTTGTTAGGAAGAATTGTTTCCACATTAGCTTTCTGCATCTTGTCTTTATGTGCTCTCAGTGATTTAGTAGTATTAAAGGGATAGGTCAAGGTCTTCTCCATTTGCTTCCCAGGCTTGTCAAACATTCTGAATGGGCATGTTAACATATCTTAGGGTTGTTAACATGTCTATCTAGAATTTGTATTGTACCCTTCCTGCATTTCAGCACCATTAAAGGTTTTTACCTATTTTTATATTTTGCAATTTATTTCTACAGGCATGTGAAAGGTAACGAAGTCAATACTTACGATCGTGTCATCAATTTACCTAGAATTTCTAATTTTTATACTTTTTAACCCATAGAACCAATATAATAACTTTCATAAATAAATGGAATCTTCCATTTTACTTAATCTTTACAAGTCAATATTTGTGACATTTTATGTCTTTGCCAAGTACGTTCATTCAATATCTACATCCTTCTATAATTCAGTAATAATTATTGCTTTGTTCTATTTCTGCCTATTTTTGGTTAAGTGCACACAAACATTAATATCATTTGTAAAAAAAGTACTTTGTGAAAAGTGAATTGAAATTTATTATGAATAATGTGTGAACTTGCAAATAAAGCTCTTTTCTATATACATTACCAAGTCCAATAAATGTTATACTTGCCAGTAGACGTGATTAATTTATATTGAAAGCATATTAGAGTGGGTATATGTAAATACTAACACAATTTATTTCAATGTACAATGGAACTCATTTGGCTAATGCATATTGTTTTTGTTGCACAATCAACAAAATCCACTGCTTTCAAACAAATAAGATAGAATAGTGATGTAGATGACTATCATCTGTGTTTAAAGAATTACATTGGATATATATCTATATTAAAAAGAAGTTTAATATTTCAACTGAAGACATAACAATAGCTTACAAAAATAGCATTGGGTTTCGCTTCATCTCATAATTCAGTGTAACAGCATAATCATTTTATGTTGCATGATTATAAATAGGACTGATGCGTTTACTGACCTTTACTCAAAAATATTTGACTATTTTTCTAGTAATGTTGCAGTTCTTTAGAATATATCATGGTACTGGCCCAGGCTGGTCTTGAACTCCTGGCCTCAAGTGATCCTCCTGCTTTGGCCTCCAAAAGCACTGGGATTATAAGTGTGAACCACTGTGCCTGGCCTTGTAACATGTGTTTGAATGTAATCTACCTCTTAATATACATTTGATCTTCAAGCTAATCATGCTTGATGTCACTTAAAAGGTTGACAAATCATGCTTTGTTTCATAATTAATATATAATCTAAAAGAGGAGGAAAGAAATGATGGCAGATGGGAGGCAGGACTAGATTACAGCTTTCACTCAGAAGGACAGAACAGTGTGTGGAGGCTCACATTGTGAATTTTTGCTCCAGAATGACTGCAGGAATACATTAGGAAAGCCAGGAGAACCCACAGACCTTCTGAAGGAAGCAGATTGCTCCTACAGGGCCCATGAGACATCCCAAATACTGTGAGTGCCTAAACTGTGGAAGTGGAAAAGAGAGATCTTCTGCCCCCGAACACACCCCCCCCCACTGGGGAACCTGAATGTCTAAATTATAGGAGAAGATTCTGACCCTACCTGGAGTTGAGTCCATTTAGAAAGCTGAGCAAAATACAGAGGTAGAGGAAGCAGTGGGAAAATCCCTGTGGGCTCACTGGGTCCCCTAGGAAGCCATTTCTGCCTTGACTCACAGGGGTCCTTGAGGAGGGCTGTCAGAAGCACTGGGAAAAGGCCACAGGGATAAGAAAACCTCCAGTTGAACTTTGTAACAATTTGAACCAATTGAGAAGCCTCCTGGCCAGAACTCAAGAGAGGGCATGAATCCATTGTGCAGACTCCACAGGCAAGGGAAGAAGGCAAGCCCTACTTACTTCCACAGCTGGTAGGTAAGTAGCCTGAGCCCAGTTGCTCACTACCTGGAAACACACTCAGTACTGTTGGCGGGGGAGAGGGGCATGGTGGGAATGAGACTGGCCCTTTGGGTTGCACAGGAGCTGGGTGAGGCCTGTGACTGCAGGCTTTCTCCCACTTCCCTGACAACCTGCATGACACAGTAAAGGCAGCCATAATCCTCCTAGAAACATAACTCCATTGACCTGGGAACCTCACACCCATCCCCCACAGCAGCTGCAGCAAGACCTGCCCAAGTAGAATCTGAGCTCAGACATGCCTAGCCACACTGCCCCCACCTAATGGTCATTCCCTACCCACCCTGGTAACTGAAGACAAAGGGCATATACTCTTGGGAATTCTAGGGCCCTACCCACCATCTGTTACCCCCCATACTAGCACAGTTGATGATGCTCTCTTGAAAGCACCACCTCCTGGCAGGAGGCCAATCAGCACAAAAATAATGCACTAGTCAACCAAAGGTAAGGATCCTCACAGAATCCATTTCACCCTTTTGCCACCTCCACGGGAGCAAGTGCTGGTATCCATGCCTGAGAGACCCACAGACAGTTCACATCACAGGACTCTGTGCAGACAACCCCCAGTACCAGCCCAAAGACTGGTAGACTTGTTGGGTGGCTAGATCCAGAAGAGAGATAATCACTATAGCTTGACTCTCAGGAAGCCACATCCCTAGGAAAAGGGGGAGAGTACTACATCAAGGCAACACACGTGGAACAAAAGAAAACGAACAACAGCCTGGAGCCCTAGACTTTCCCTATGACAGAGCCTATCCAAATGAGAAGGAACTAGAAAATCATCTCTCATAATATGACAAACAAAATTCTTTAACACCCTCCAAAAATAACACTAGCTCACCAGCAATGGATCCAAACCAAGAAGAAATCCCTGATTTACCTGAAAATGAATTCAGAAAGTTAGTTATTATGCTAATTAGGGAGGCACCAGAGAATGGCAAAGCCCAGTGTAAGAAAATCTAAAAAATAATACAAGAAGTAAAGGGAGAAATATTCAATGAAATAGACAGCATAAATAAAAAACAATCAAAACTTCAGGAAACAATGGACACACTTAAATAGAAATGCAAAATGCTCTAGAAAGTCTCAGCAATAGAATCAAACAAGCAGAAGAAAGAATTTCACAGCTCAAATACAAGGTTTTTGAATTAACCCAATCCAATGAAGACAAAGAAAAGAGAATAAGAAAATATGAGCAAAGCCTCCAAGAAGTCTGGGATTATTTTAAACAACCAAACTTAAGAATAATCAGCATTCCTGAGGAAGAAGAGAAATATAAAAACTGGGAATATATTTGGGGGAATAATGGAGGAAAGCTTCCCTGGCCTTACTAGAGAACTAGACATCCAAATACAAGAACACCTGGGAAATTCATCACAAAAAGATCATCACCTAGGCACATTATCATCAGGTTATCTAAAGTTAAGATTAAGGAAAAAATCCTAAGAGCTGTGAGGCAAAAACACCAGGTAACCTATAAAGGAAAACCGATCAGATTAACAGCAGACTTCTCAGCAGAAACCCTACAAGCTAGAAGGGATTGGGTCCCTATCTTCAGCCTCCTCAAACAAAACAATTATCAGCCAAAAATTTTGTACCCAGGGAAACTGAGCTTCATAAATGAAGGAAAGATGATCTTTTTAAGACAAACAAATGCTGAGAGAATTCACCAGTACCAAGCCAGCACTACAAGAACTGCTTAAAGGAGCTCTAAATCTTGAAAACACATCAAAACAAATCCTGAAAACACATCAAAACAGAACCTCTTTAAAGCATAATTCTCAAAGGACCTATAAAACAAAAATACAATTAAAAAAAACAAACAAAAAGGTATACAGGCAACATATAGCATGATGAATGAAATGGTACCTCACATCTCAATATTAACATTGAATGTAAATGGCCTAAATATTCCACTTAAAAGATACAGACTTGTAGAATGGATAAGAATTCCCCAACCAACTATTTGCTACCTTCAAGAGACACATCTAACACATAGGACTCACATAAACTAAAGGTAAAGGGATGGAAAAAGACATTCCACGCAACTGTACACCAAAAGCAAGAGGAAGTAGCTATTCTGATAACAAACAAAACAAACTTTAAAGCAACAACAGTTAAAAAAAAAAACAAAGAGGGTTATTATATAATGACAAATGGCCTTGTATAACAGGAAAATATCACAATCCTAAATGTATATGTACCTAACACTGGAACTGTCAAATTTATAAAACAATTACTAATAGACCTAAGAAATGAGATAAACAGCAACACAATAATAGTGGGGGACTTCAATACTCCACTGACAGAGCATCAAGACAGAAAGTCAACAAAAAAAAGTGGATTTAAAGTATGCCCTGGAACAAATGTACTTAACAGATATTTACAGAAAATTCTACCCAACAAGTGCAGAATATACATTCAATTCAACAGTGCATGGAACTTTCTCCAAGATAGACCATATGATAGGCCACATAACAAGCCTCAATAAATTCAAGAAAATTGAAATTATATCAAGCACTCTCTCAGACCATAGTGGAATAAAACTGGAAATCAACTCCAAAAGGAACCTTCAAAACCATGAAAATACATGGAAATTAAATAACCTGCTCCTGAATGATCATTGGGTCAGAAATGAAATCAAGATGAAAATTAACAAATTATTCAAAATGAATGACAATAGTGACACAACCCATCAAAACCTCTGGCATACAGCAAAAGCAGGGCTCAGAGGAAAGTTTATAGCCCTAAATGCTTACATTAAAAGGTCTGAAAGAGCACAAACAGACGATCCAGTGTCACACCTCAAGGAACTAGAGAAACAAGAACAAACCAAACCCAAACCCAGCAGAAAAAAGAAAATAACCAAGATCAGAGCAGAACTAAATTAAATTGAAACAAAAAAATTTTGTATTTATCTTTTGTAGATAAATAAAACAAAAAGCTAGTTCTTTGAAAAGATAAATAAAATTGATAGACCATTAGCAAGATTAAGCAAGAAAAGAAAAGGGAAATTCAAAATAAGTTCAATTAGAAATGAAAGAAGAGATATTACAACTGATATCAAATAAGTACAGAAGATCATTCAAGGTTTGATGAACACCTTTATGCACATAAACTAGAACACCTGGAGGAGATGGATACATTCCTAGAAAGATACAACCTTCCTAGCTTAAATAAGGAAGAATTAGATGGTCTAAACAGACCAATAACTAGCAGCAAGATTAAAATGGTAATTTAAAACTTACCAACAAAAAAAATTCCTGGTCCAGACAGATTCACAGGAGAACTCCACCAGACATTCAAAGAAGAATTGGTACCAATCCTACTGACACTAATCCACAAGATAGAGAGAGAGGGAACCCTCCCTAAATCATTCTATGAAGCTAGTTTCACCCTGATACCAAAACCAGGAAAGGACACAACAAAAAAAGAGAACTACAGACCAATATCCGTGATTAACATAGATGCTAAAATCCTTAACAAAATATTAGCTAACTAAATCCAACAACATATCAACAAGATAATCCAGTATGATCAAGTGGGTTTCATACCAAGGATGCAGGGATGGTTTCATGTACACAAGTCAATAAATGTGCTATACCACATAAACAGAATCAAAAACAAAAATCACATGATCATCTCAATAGATGCAGGACAAGCATTTGACAAAATTCAGAATTCCTTTATGATTAAACCTGTCAGCAAAATCGGCATACAAGAGACATACCTCAATGTAATAAAAGCCATCTATGACAAACCCACAGCCAACATAATACTGAACGGGGAAAAGTTGGAAGACTTACCTCTGAGAACTGGAAGAAGACAAGGATGCCCACTCTTACCATGCCTCTTTAACATATTACTGGAAGTCCTAGCCAGAGCAATCAGACAAGAGAAAGAAATAAAGGGCATACAAATTGGTAAAGAGGAAGTTAAACTGTCACTATTTGCTGATGGTATGATTGTTTACACAGAAAACCCTAAAGACTCCTCCAGAAAGCTCCTAGAACTGACAAAATAATTCAGCAAAATTTCCAGATATAAAATTTATATACACTAATCAGTAGCTCTTCTATACACCAACAGTGACCAAGCTGAGAATCAAATCAAGAACTCAACTCCTTTTACAATTGCTGCAAAAAAAAAAAACTTAGAAATATACCTAACCAAGGAGATGAAAGACTCTACAAGAAGAACTACAAAACACAGTTGAAAAAAATCATAGATGACATAAACAAATGGAAACAGATCCCATGCTCATGGATGGGTAGAATCAATATTGTGAAAATGACCCTACTTGCCAAAAGTAGTCTACAAATTCAATGCAATTCCCATGAAAATACCACCACCATTCTTCACAGAACTAGAAAAAAAATCCTAAAATTCATATGGAACCAAAAAAGAGTCCACATAGCCAAAGCAAGACTGAGCAAAAAGAACAAATCTGGAGGCATCCATTACCTGATTTCAAACTATGCTATATGACCATAGTCACCAAAACAGCATGGTACTGGCATAAAAATTGGCACATAGACCAATGGCACAGAATAGAAAACTCAGAAATAAAGCCAAATACTTAAAGCCAGTTGATCTTCAACAAAGCACACAAAAACATAAAGTGGGGAAAGGACACCCTCTTCAACAAATGGTACTGGGATAATTGGCAAGCCACATATAGGAGAATTAAACTGGATCCTCATCTCTCACCTTATACAAAAATCAACTCAAGATGGATTGAAGACTTAAATCTATGACCTGAAACTATAAAAATTCTAGAAGATAACATTGGAAAAACCCTTCTAGACATTGGCTTATGTAAGAATTTTATGACCAGGAACCCAAAAACAAATGCAATAAAAACAATGATAAATAGCTGGGACTTAATTAAACTGAAGAGTTTTTGCACGGCAAAAGAAACAGTAGGCAGAACAAACAGAAAACCCACAAAGTGGGAGAAAATCTTCACAATCTATACATATAATGAAGGACTAATATCCAGAATCTACAACAAACTCAAACAAATTAGCAAGAACAAAACAAACAACCCATCAAAAAGTGGGCTAAGGACATGAATTATCAAAAGAAGATACATAAGAACAACAAACAAAAGGGATCACAGTAAAAAAATTCAGATTATAACAAAATAATCTAACTCTACCACAAATGTATGGAACAACCTCATGAAGAGGGTGAGAGAATAAGGTGCTAACCTGAGTAATGCTGGAAATAAATGGATTCTATGAGGCTAAAGTTAAAATAAAATATCCATAAGCACTGTGTTTAAGTCAGTAAAGTTGTTTCCCATGGGGTATGGTTTAACAATTCTGAAACCACTTTACAAGTGTACAAGAATTGAACAATTAAGGTAGTTGATGATGGTGTTTAGCTTAATATAGATACAGATACATTCATATTTATATATCCCTTTATATTTGTATACACATAAATATGTGTACATACATGGGTTAATATACATACATATGTTTTGTTGCTGCCTCAGCTTGGAAGGCCTATAAACAATGGGATCTAAGTAGTAATAAGCACCCCACCACCCAATCTAGGTTTATAAAATTATTCTCCAACAAAAATAACTAAGGCTCTTTGGAGAAATGGCTGATTCCAGGACTGGGGCTAAGAATACATGAAAGATGAACCTGGAGGATCTTTTAGTTGCAAAGAATAAGGAAGTGCTAAAGAGATTTAAAAAGATGGGAGTACATCAAGGAAACAAAAGAAACAACTGAAAGAACTCCCAATGGTCAAAGTTGAAATAATTTGAACAACAAAATAAATAAATAAATAAATACTGGATTATAACCCAAAGTATAAAATATCCATGAGTATATATTGACGTAAATAAATTATTGAATGGTAAATAAATTGGGGAGAAGAGACAAATATCTCATTTAGAAGAATTCAAAATAATTTCACTTGATATTCTACCCTTAAGGTGGTGCATACTTCTCCAGTCCTTAAATGTGGGTTACATATAAAGACTTCCTTCAAAAAAGTACAGTGTTAAAGGAGAAATGAAACCTGACAAACACTAACTCAGCCAGGTGATCAAGATTAACACCAACAGATGGAAGCACATGGTAAAATGGTGGATAGGAGGCAGAACTAAGTTGCAGCTCCCACTCAGACTTGGATGGACAAAGCAGAATGTGGAGACTCACATTATGAAATTTTGCTCCAAGAACTACCACAGCAACATACCAGGAAACCTGAAAGAATCCACAGGCCCTTTGAAGGAAGCAGCTTGCCACTTTAGGCTTCCTGAGACAGCTATAAAACTGTGAGTGCCCTAAGCGCATAAGAGGGGAAAGTCCATCCCTAACCACACATCCTCACTGGGGGACAGGAAGGCCCAGATCACGGGAGAAGGATTTAACATTACCTGGAGCTGAGACAAATTTAAAGAGCCAAGCAAAATATAGGAGTAGAGGAAGCAGTGAGAAGAGCCATTTCCTCAGACTATGTCAGAACACTCTCAGTCCCCAGGGAAGCCATTTATGACTTTGTCTCACAGAGGTTACTGGGGAGGCCTGCCAGTGGAATCAGGGAAAGACCACAGGGAGAAGGAAACTTCCAGCTGAACCTTGTAACAATTTTGACTGAATGCAAGTTTCCCGGACAGAATTCAGGGGAGTGTGGGAACATGCAGCACAGAAGCTGAATCAGGCGGGGAGGCACAAAACCTGAAAGCCCTGCTTGCTTTCTCAGCAGGGAGGCTTGTAATTTGGGGCAGGTTCTTTGCCCTGCCCACCAGCTGCCTGGAAATAAACTTGCTACTATTGGGAGGACATGTTGGGAGTGGGACTGGCCTTTCTGATTGCATGGAAGCTGGATGAGGCCTGTCACTGCCAACTTTCCATCCCTTCTCTGGAAACCTGTATGACACAGCAGAGGCAGCCATAATCACCCTGGGAACATAACTCCATTGGCCTGAGACCCACAACCTCAGCCCCCACAGTGGCTGCAGAAAGCTCTGCCCAAGGAGAAGCTAAACTCAGACATGCCTAATCCTGCCCCAACCTGTTGGTCTCTCTCTACCCACCCTGGTAGCTGAAGACAAGGGATATAATCTCTTGGGTGCTCCATGGCCCCACCCACCACGTGAGGAACCTGAATACTTATCCAGGTAACCCTAGGGCAAGCTTGCATCCTTCCTATACTATTGCAGCTGATGATATCTTGAAAGCACCACCTCTTGGCTGGAGGCCAACCAACACAAAACCAGTGGACTAAACAAAACTACAACCAAGGACCCTCACAGAGTCTACTTTACCTCCACTGTAGCAGGTGCTGGTATCCATGGCTGAGAGACCTGAAGACAGATTACATCATGGGACTCTTTGCTGACACTCCCCAGTTCCAGTCCAGAGCCCAATAGCTCTGCTGGGTGGCTAGACCCAGAAGAGAAATAACAATCACTGCAGTTTGGCTCTCAGGAAGCCCCATCTCTAGGGGAAGCAGGAGAGCACAACATCAAGGGAGCACCCCATGGGACAAAAGAATCTGAACACCAGCTCTTGAATCCCAGAACTTCCCTCTGACACAGTCTATCCAAATGAGAAGGAACCAGAAAAACAATTTGGGTAATATGACAAAGAATCACACTAGTTCACCAGCAATGGATCCAAACCAATAAGAAATCTCTGCATTTCCAGAAAAAGAGTTCAGAAAATCTATTATTAAGCTACTCAAGGGGGCACCAGAGAAAGGTGACTATCAACTTAAAGAAATTTTAAAAAAAGATACAGGATATAAATGGAAAAATGTTAAGATAATTATATAGCATAAATTAAAAAACAATTACAACTTTTGGAAATGAAGGACACACTTAGAGAAATGCAAAATACACTGGAAACTCTTAACATTAGAATCAAACAAGTAGAAGAAAGAACTTCAGAGTTCAAAGACAAGGATTTTAAATTAACCCAATCAGAAAGACAATAAACAAAGAATTTTAAAAATGAACAAAGCTTCTAAAAATTTGGGATTATGTTAAACGACAAAATCTAAGAATGGTTGATGTAGAAGAGAAATCTAAAAGTTTTGAAAACATATTTGAGAGAATAATCGAGGAAAACTTCCCTAGCTTTGTGCATTAGTCAGGGTTATCTAGAGGGACAGAACTAACAGAATATATGTATATATGAAAGGAAGTTTATTAAGGAGAATTGACTCACACGATCACAAGGTAAAGTCCCATGATAGGCCATGTGCAAGTTGAGGAGCAAGGAAGCCAGTGATGGATCGGTCCAAGTCCCAAAACCTCAAAAGCAGGGAAGCCAACAGTGCAGCAGCCTTCAGTCTGTGGTCAAAGGCTCAAAAGCCACTGAAAAGCCAGTGATGTAAGTCCAAGAGTCCAAAAGCTGAAGAACTTGGAGTCTGATGATTGAGGGCAGGAAGCACCCAGCACGGGAGAAAGATGAAGGCTAGAAGACTCAGCAAGTCTACTCTTCCATCTTCTCCTGCCTGCTTTATTCTAGCTGTACTGGCAGTTGATTAGATGTTGCCCACCCAGATCAAGGATGAGTCTGCCTCTTCCAGTTCACTTACTCAAATGTTAATGTCCTTTGGCAACACCATCACAGACACACCCAGGAACAATACTTTGCATCCTTCAATCCAATCATGTTGATACTCAATATTAACCATCACAAGTCCACCCCTTGTCAACTTGAACCCATACACATCAACTGAAATCATATATAACCTTCGAATAAAGACAATAATAAGGTCATAATTACACCTAATATAATACAGCTATCTTTTGTACACCAGAAGCACACTAATCCTTAAGCTAAATGCTATTACATAAAGTTAACAACTTTATGTAATAGGAAGAAATAGAAACTCTGAACAGATCAATAACAAGCACTGAGATTAAAATGGAAATTTTAAAATTGCCAAAAACAAAAAAAAATTCAGGATGAGACAGATTCACAGCTGAATTCTATCACAGCTATCTCTTCAATATACTGATTTCCATTCTTTTGGGTATATAGCAAGCAGGGGGATTGCTGGATCATACGGCAGCTGTATTTTTAGTATTTTGAGGAAACTCCAAATGGTTCTCCATAGTGGTTGTTCTAATTTACATTGCCATCAACAGTGTGTGAGAGTTCCCTTTTCTCTACATCCTTGCCAGCATTTGTTATTGCCTGTCATTTGGCTATAAGCCAATTTAACTGTGGTGAGATATCTCATTGTAGTTTTGATGTGTATTTCTCTGATGATCAATTATGTTAAGCACACCTTTTCATATGCCTGTTTTTCATTTGTATGTCTTCATTTGAGAAGTGTCTATTCAAATCTTTTGCCCATTTTTGGAACTAATTATTAGATTTTTTCCTATAGAGTTGTTTGTGTTCCTTATATATTCTGGTTATAAATTCTTTGTCAGATAGGTAGTTTTCAAATATTTTCTCCCATTAGGTGGGGTGTCTCTTCACTTTGTTGATTGTATTGTATACTGTGCAGAAGTTTTTTAACTTGATGTTATCTCATTTTCCCATTTCTGGCTTTTGTTGCCTGTTCTTATGGGGAATTGTTTAAGAAATTTTTGCCCAGACCAATGTCCTGGAGAGTTTTCCCAATACTTTTTCATAATAGTTTCATAGTTTGAGGTCTTAGATTTAAGTCTTTAATCCATTTTGATTTGATTATTGTGTATGGTGATAGATGGAGATCTAGTCTTATTCTTCTGCTATGAATATCTAGTTTTCCCACCATTATTTACTCTCTTTTCCCCACTGTATGTTTTTGGCATCTTTGTTGAAAATGAGTTCATTGTAGGTATGTAAATTGGTTTCTGGGTTCTCTGTTCTATTCCATTGCTCTTTGTGTCTGTTTTTATGCCAGTCTGATGCTGTTTTGGCTATTATAGCTCTGTAGTGTAATTTGAAGTCATGTAATGTGATTCCTCAAGTTTTTTTGTTTTGTTTTTGTTTATGATAGCTTTGGCTATTCTGGGTCTTTTGTAGTGCCATGTAAATTTTAGGATTGTTTCTTCAATTTCTGTGACAAACGTCGTTGGTATTTTGATAGGGATTGCATTGAATCTTTAGATTACAGTCAATAATAGTTTAATTGTACATTTAAAAATAAATGTACAAGTATAGCTGGGCATGGGGGCGCGTGCCTGTAGTCCCAGCTACTCAGGGGGCTGAGGCAGGAGAATCACTTGAACCTGGGAAGCAGAGGTTGCAGTGAGCCGAGATCGTGCCACTGAACTCCAGCCTGGTGACAGAGCAAGAGTTCGTCTCAAATAAATAAATAAATTAATTAATTAAAAAAAAGGTTAATTGGATTGTTTGTAACACAAAAGATAAATGCTTGACAGGATGGATACCCAATTTTCCATGATGTGATTATGATGCATTGCATGCCTGTACCAAAATATCTCATGTAATCCATAAGTATATACACCTATTGTGTACTCACAAAAATTATAAATATTTTTTAAAATCATATGGTTACGTTCATATACACAGAAAAAGCTTTCAATTAAATCCAATACTTTTTCATGATAAAAACCCTCAGAAAGCTAGGCATTGGAGGAGTATACCCAAAATAAGAGCCAACAATGACTAACTCACAGGCAACATCACATTGAACAGGCAAAAGCTCAAAGCATTCCTCATAAAAATTGAACTATGACAAGGATGTCCACTCATACCACTCCTATTCAGGAAAGTACTGAAAGTCCTAGCAAGAGCAATCAGGCAGGAGAAAGAAATGAAAGGTACGCAAATAGGAAAAGAATAAGTCTTTCTTCACAGATAATATGATGAAATAAAACCTAAAAACACCTAAAGACTCCACGAAAGGCTTGTGGACCTAATAAACGACCTCAGTAAAGTTTCCAGATACAACATCAATGTAAAAAAATTAGCAGCACTTCTATACACCAACAGTGTTCCAGCTGTGAGCCAAATCAGAACACAATCCTATTTACAATAGCTACACACAAAAAAGTACACTATCTAGAAATACATCTAAACAAGGAGGTAAAAAACTCTACAAGGAGTATCGGGGAATGTGCCCCCGATTTCACGTAGGTTCTTTTCTATTTTCCCTAAGCATCGGCCAGGTTGAGAAATAAAGGGACACAGTACAAAAGAGAGAAATTTTAAAGCTGGGCATACGGGGGAGACATCACATGTCGGTAGGTTCCGTGATGCCCCCTGAGCCGTGAAACCAGCAAATTTTTATTAGTGATTTTCGAAAGGGGAGGGAGTGTACAAATAGGGTGTGGGTCACAGAGATCACCTGCTTCACAAGGTAATAGAATATCACAAGGCAAATGGAGGCACGGCGAGATCACGGGACCACAGGACGGGGCGAAATTAAAATTGCTAATGAAGTTTCCGGCACCATTGTCATTGATAACATCTTATCAGGAGACAGGGTTTGAGAGCAACTGGTCTGACCAAAATTTATTAGGCGGGAATTTCCTTGTCCTAATAAGCATGGGAGCGCTATGGGAGACTGGGGCTTATTTCATCCCTACAGTTTCAACCATAGAAGACGGCCACACCCAAGGGGGCCATTTTAGAGGCCCACCCTCAGGGGCGCATTCTCTTTCTCAGGGATGTTCCTTGCTGAGAAAAAGAATTCAACGATGTGTCTCCCATTTGCTTTTGAAAGAAGAGAAATATGGCTCTGGTCCACCAGGCTCACCGGCGGTCAGAGTTTAAGATTATCTCTCTTGTTCCCTGAACATTGCTGTTATCCTGTTCTTTTTTCAAGGTGCCCAGATTTCATATTGTTCAAACACACATGCTCTACAAACAATTTGTGCAGTTAACACAATCATCACAGGGTCCTGAGGCAACATACATCCTCCTCAGCTTACGAAAATGACGGGATTAAGAGATTAAAGTAAAGACAGGCATAGGAAATCACAAAGGTATTGATTGAGGAAGTGATAAGTGTCCAGGAAATCTTTACAATTTATGTTCAGAGATTACAGTAAAGACAGGTGTAGGAAATTATAAAAGTATTAATTTGGGGATCTAATAAATGTCCATGAAATCTTCACAATTTATGTTCTTCTGCCACGGCTTCAGCCGGTCCCTCTGTTTGGGGTCCCTGACTTCCCACAACAAAGGAGAACTACAAAACAGTGCTGAAAGAAATCATAGATGACACAAATGAATGGAAAAAATATTTCACACTCATGGATTGGAAGTGTCAGTATCTTTAAAGTGGCCATATTACCCAATAGGCCCAAACAGCACAATACAGGTAAAAACAAACAAACAAACAAACAAAAATCAGATACATAGATCAATGAAACAGAACAGAGAACTCAGAAATAAAGCCACCTATCTACATTGAGCTGATCTTCAATAAACCCAGCAAAAATAAATAATGAGCAAAAATTTCCCTATAAAGAAAATGGGGCTGTTCTAACTCACTAACCACATACAGAAGAATGAAATTGGACCCCTATTTATCACAATATACAAAAATTAATTCAAGATAGAATGAAGATTTAAATGTAGCACCTCAAACTATAAAAATCCTAGAAGAAAACCTAGGAAATACCTTTCTGGACATTGGCCTTGGCAAATAATTTATGATTAACTCCTCAAAAGCAATTACAACCAAAACAAAAATTGTCAAGAGAGGCCTAGTTAAACTGAAGTGCTTCTGCACAGCAAAATAAACTATCAACAGAGTAAATACTCAACTTACAGAATGGGAGAAAATATTTGCAAATTATCCATTCAGCAAAGGTCTAATATCAAGAAACTGGAAGAAACTTAAATCAGCAAGAAAATACAAATAATCTTATTAAAAAGTAGGCAAAGGACATGAACAGACACTTCTCCAAGGAAGTTATTTAAAAAGTAAAAAAAAAAAAAAAACAATGCTGGTAGGGCTGCCAAGAAAAGGGAACACTTATACAGTGTTGATTTCTTAAATAACCAAAAATAGAACTGCTGTTTGACCCAGCAATCCCATTACTGGGTATATACTCAAAGGAAAATAAATAATTCTACCAAAACCACACATGCACTTGTATGTTTATCACAGCACTGTTCACCATAACAAAGACATGGAATCATTCCAGGTGCCCATCAATGGTGGACTGAATAAAGAATATATGACACATATACACCATGGAATACTATGCAGTCATAAAAAGAACAAAATCCTGTTCTTTACAGTGACATGTATGCAGTTGGATGCCATTATTCTAAGTGAATTAACACAGGAAGCAGAAAGCCAAATATCACATGTTCTCCCTTATAAGTGGAAGCTAAACATTGGATGCACATGGACATAAATATGGGAACAATAGACAGTGGAGACAACAACAGTGGAGAGAGAAGGAGGGGGTAAGGGTTGAAAAACCACCTGTTGGGTACTTGCTCACTAACTGGGTGATGAGTTCAGTCATACCCAAAACCTCAGCAGCATGAAATATACCCTTGTAACAAACCTGCACATGTACGCTCTTATTCTAAAGAAGTTGCAATTCAGAAAAAGAAACCAAACAAAAGTAGAGTTACAAAAAATAAAAAAATCATAGTACACAATTGATTCATGTCTTCATATTCTCATACTAATGTAAACATTGTTCCCTTATGTTCGACTTTTAGATTAACTGTAGGAAAAGCCTGGACAACTAAAATTCTGTTACTGCAGAGTATGTAAATGCTTTTAAATTTTGCAATGAATAAGTACAAATGTGAGAAAATGGAAAGAGGCAGGAGAACTCAAGGGAAAATGCTAGTGTTAATGTCCTCATCTTACAAGGTACAAATTGAGACTTTGTTTATGTTTGATGAACAAGACACAAGTGTACAAGTATATCATTTACGAAGACAATAAATATAGTTACTAATAAATAGAGACATCACTATATTTGTGTAGTATTTATATGATGGAGAATAAGTGAACTTATTTCTAAGCAATTATATCAGGAAGTCAAAAGATAATGTGTAAAACGGAGTCAAGATTTAACAATATAAGCAAATTAGAGACATAGAAGTAACATTCAGAACTATTTAAGTGAAGTGTTTAAGAATGGTTCCCTCTGGAGTGGGGTAGAGCCTGGGATTGTTTTCATATTAAGTTCTCCTCTTTATTTGATTAAAACATATTATTTGATTGAAAACCACATTTTGAATGTATAAGTTTGAAAACATTTTTTAAAGAAGCTAAAAATGATTACTGATAACTTACTAGTACAAATAAAATTAAGTCCTGAAAATATTCTATACATAAAGAGGTTCAAAAAAGTACATATTGTAGCACTGCCTCTATGGATGGTTATAAATGTGTTTCATATTTTGCCTTCCTTTAGAGATAGAAAAATTTGAGTTTTAAGAAGGGGCTGAAAATTATCCCTTTAAGACGGAAAAAAATACCCTGACTAACACCTCTTAAATAATAATGGACATAGTAAGTGTCAATATCCATAGCTCCTCAGTGACTTAAACATATTCTTGAAAACCAGGAGACAACTGATGGGACTAAAAGGCAGTTAATTTAAAATGTGTAAACGGAATGGGCTTTTTGCAATAGATATGATTGACCTGTGTAATTTTCTGCTATAGTGTGTTACAGAGAAGAGTCATTTGCAGCTGGATTGAAACTAAATTTTGAATTTTCATGGTCAGGTAAACTTAAGAAAATAGCAGAAAGAAAATTAACTTGATAGGAAATGCATCACTATAAAAATAACTATTAGAAAAATTATGCTAAACAATGATCAGATTGGGTACAGAAACCTTTACATTTTATTTCAAAAACTAATATATCGTGTCTCTGTTCTCTCTTCTTCAAACTTAGCCACAATTTGTAGAAAGAAACCCAATACAAAGAGAAACAATATTTTTCATTTGATAACAACTTTGGCTGGAAAATATAGAAAACACCAACACACATAGAGGTTATGTGTATCTCATTAGACTATCATTTTCTACTTGTTAGAGAGGGCACATTTTTTAAAAGAGATAGACATTTTCCTTATCACAACCACCAGTAAGTACATGGCAGAGAGGAAGAATGTGTAATCCAAATCCAATATCTGAAAAACATTAAATTTGGCAAAATAGTTCGCAAACTATGCATCTGATAAAGGTCTAATATCCAGAATCTGTAAGAAACTTAAACAACTGAACAAGCAAAAACCAAATAACCCAATAAAAAAGTGGGCAAATTACATAGACACTTCTTAAAAGAACACATACAAACAGCCCATAAACATATGAAAAAATTCTTAACATTACTAATTATTAGATAAATGCAAATCAAAGCCACAATGAGATACCATCTTACATCAGTCAGAATGGCTGTCGCTAAAAAGTAAAAAAAAACAGATGCTGGAAAGGCTGCCAAGAAAAGGGAATGCTTATACACTGTTGGTGGGAATGTAAATTAGTGAAGCCACTATGGAAAGCAGTTTGCAGATTTTCAGATAATTTAAAACAGATCTACTGTTTGACCCATCAATCCCATTACTGGGTATCCAAAGGAAAATAAAATTTTCTACCAGAAGGACACATGCACTCACATATTTTAACATGTTTACTTAACACATCAAGGTACTATAAAACTGAGCAATTCTTCTCCTAGGTATATATACTCAAGATTATTGAAAACATATGTTAATACAAAAATCTGTACATGGATGTTTATAACGCGGTGGCTCACGCCTGTAATTCCAGCACTTTGGGAGGCCGAGGTGGGCGGATCACAAGGTCATGAGATCGAGACCATCTTGGCCAACATGGTGAAACCCTGCCTCTACTAAAAATACAAAAATTAGCTGGGCATGGTGGCGCGTGCCTGTAGTCCCAGCTATTTGGGAGGCTGAGGCAGGAGAATCCCTTGAACCTGGGAGGCGGAGGTTGCAGGGAGCCGAGATCGTGCCACTGCACTCCAGCCTGGGCGACAGAGTGCGACTCCGTCCAAAAAAAAAAAAAAACATTATTTATAATAACCAAAAAAAGTGAAAACCATGCAAATGCCCATGAACTGGTGAACAGATAAACATAATGTGGTATATCCATACAATAGAATATTATGCGTCAATAAGAAGGAATAAAGTATTGATGCTACAACATGGATGAATCTTGAAATCATTATGGCAAGTGGAATAAGCCAGTTGAAAAAAATTCCATACTGTATTATTTTTTATATAAAATGTCAAGAATAGGCAAATTCAAAGAGAGAAAGCAGGCTAGTAATTTTCAGGGGGTATGAACAAAGTGAGTGTATGGGATTTCATTTTGGGTAATGAACATTTTCTAAATTTAAATAGCGATGAGGTTACACAACTCTGTGAATATAGTAAAATCATTGCATTATACACTTTAAAATAGTGAACTTAGTGTTATATGAATTGCATCTCAATAAACTGTTATAAAATAATGAAGTTAATATTCAATTTTTTATCAATATAGATTATATAAAAGCATGCATTAGTAAAATAAATAACAGTCAACTTAATTATTTTTATGGTTAATATCTAAACAAGTTAAGAATGTAGTTTCAACTAGGCCAATCTCTGAGGGCTGAGATAATTTTATGAATTACTAGTTTGGTATCAACCTGTATTAAAAAATAATTTGTTCATGCATAAGAGATATTCACTAGAAAATAAATGGTATAAAATAGAAACAGCCATTAAAATAAATTGCAGCATTACCCATTTACAAATATATATCTCCACATACATTCAACTACATTCTAGTATGCAATTAGAAACGAAGAGCTTTTACAATACATCCATTAGACCATTCCAGGGATAACTGAGGGATATGACACATACCATGTGATTACTCAGAACCATCCAAAACATTAATTAACTCACTAGTAATATGTTTTTGAGATCTCAACAACAAATAGTTAATGCAAAAATAATGGAAAAATATATAACTCAGATCAAAAGTATTGCTAAATGAATACAGAATAATGATTAATGAAATCATTACCAAGGTGGAGTTATAAGAAGCATTAAGGATGAAGCTGGAAACCATCATTCTCAGCAAACTATCGCAAGGACAAAAAACCAAACACCGCATGGGTTCACTCACTCATAGGTGGGAATTGAACAATGAGAACACATGGACACAGGAAGGGGAACATCACACACCGGGGCCTGTTGTGGGGTGGGAGGAGCGGGGAGGGATAGCATTAGGAGATATACATAATGTTAAATGACTAGTTAGTGGGTGCAGCACACCAATATGGCACATATATACATATGTAACTAACCTGCACGTTGTGCACATGTACCCTGAAACTTAAAGTATAAAAAAAATGTAAAAAAAGGAACATAGTGAATGTTGATTCACAATAGAATGTCTTTAGAGAAAAGTCGTCATATTGTGAACAAGTTAAATATATTTTGATGATGTTTTTTGTTTGGTGCTCTATGAAATCATTATTTTTAAATCAAATTCCAGTTTAATATCAAAATCTTTGTTTTTAAAGATGCCAGTTCCTCTTATTTGTACAATATTGATGCTCTTCCTTGCATTCTGCCCTAACCAGAAGTCTCTGGCTAACCTAATTTCTCAGTTGCAGCCCTGGAATAAACCATTTCAACAAGGAACCATAGTGCTTTTTAATTGGCAATAGTATTTAGAAATCAAGATCTGGGGACTAGGTGTGCTTATTGTTAGTAGTGCCTTTACTTCTTTTAAATTTTCTATTTTAAGTTGTAAATTGAAAAGTTATACCTGCATATATTTATGGGGTACAAAATAATGTTATGATTTAAGAATACATTGTGAAACAATTAGATTAAGCAAATTAACATATCTGTCACATCAAATACTTATCATTTTGGGGGGTGAGAACATTTAAAATTTACACCTTGCCTGGCTTATTTCACTTAGCATAATGTTCTCCAATTTCACTTATGTTGTTAAAAAGGACAATATTTTTTCTTAAGGCTGAATAGTATTCCATTGTGTATATATACCACATTTTCTTTATCCATTTGTGTTGATGGACACCTAGGTTGATACCATAATGGCTATTGAGAATAGTGCTGCAATGAACATGGGAGTCCATACACCTCTTCAACATGCTGATTTCAAATGTTTGGGGTAAACATCCAGAAATTAGATTGCTGGATCATATGATAATTCTGTTTTTAGTTTTATGAGAAACCTCCATATAGTTTTTCATAATGTCTGTACCAATTTATATTCCCATCAACAGCGTACAAAATTTCCTTGTTTTCAACAATCTTGCCAATGCCTATTACCTTTTGTATTTTTGATAATAACCGTTCTGACAGGTATGAGGTGATATTTAATTGTAGATTTAATTTGCATTTTCCTAATGATTAGTGATGTTGAGCACTTTTTTTGTATTTGTATTGACTGTTTGTATGAATCCTGAGAAATATTTATTCAGATGTCTTGCCCATTTTAAAACTGGATTATTTGTTTTATTTCTATAGAGTTTTTTGAGTTTCGTATATATTTTAAATGTTCACTCCTTATTAGATGCATGGATTGGTGTCATATATTCAAGGCCTTTAGTGGAACAGGCTGGAAAATACATTAATGGTAACAAAGAAAATCATACATTCTTATTTATATGCTCAACTAAAGTTAAACATTACATCAACTTTTCTGAACATATTTTTTATATCTGTATGCATTTTCTCTTGGATTCTTGGCAAAGATTTAACACAAACTATTTGATTTAGCTTATAAAATATATGATAGTTTTAAAATTGCAATGCCAATGTTGCCACTAAGAGTTAGATTAATAAGATGTTATTTTTCTCTGCCTTTTTAGACTTGTCCTTAAAATATATCCCACTAAAGATGTTCACTATCAATATTATGTTCAAAATTTACTTGAAACAGTTACTTTTCTGTGGCGTTGTATTATTAATTTGATTTGCAGTTAAGTTTATTTTGGCTTGTTTTCAATTGTAGGGTAATTATACTTTGAAAATATAAAATAAATGGTTCAAAAGCTTAAAAGAATATGAGAATATATATTCATAGAAGTCTTACCTCTATATCTACCTATAAGTAACATTTCTCCAGGTGAACTGTAGGAGGAATTGCATATGATATACTAAAGTAGGTCCAAGTATGTTTAAGTAAACTTAAGTGCCCTAGACAGACAAATAGTGGTTATTAGTGGATAAACTAATAACAAGGGAGATAATTATATCTGTCAAAATAGACTGTAAGAAATCATGAGATCAACATAATCATGGAGGAGTGAGTAGATCAACATGATCCACTTTCTATCATATAAATTCCAGGTGATATCATACAGATTAAAATGGATTTCATGTTCTGTACCAGTTGTTCTAAATAATTTGTTTCTTAATGTTTTATAGTGGAAATGCATAAGCAAGCACACATGTGACTGCATAATAGTGAATCAAAGACGATTCATTTTCTGCATGCTGGCTTTAAGTGTAAATAGATGTGGGTCCACAAATGTTCTTTGTTACAGAAATCTGAGATCTAGGGGAAAATTATTCTGAATGAGGCAGAAAAGATACTATTGAATAACAACTCTCTAATAAGCTATGAGGGTGAATATCAATAAATATTGACTGTATGAAATAAGAAAAGTAAAAATACGTTGCATTGAAAGTATATGATGATCTGGCCAGGCGCGGTGGCTCATGCCTGTAATCCCAGCACTTTGGGAGGCTGAGGCGAGCGGATCACGAGGTCAGGAGATTGAGACCATCCTGGCTAACATGGTGAAGCCCTGTCTCTACTAAAAATACAAAAAATTAGCCGGGCATGGTGGCGGGTGCCTGTAGTCCCAGCTACTCAGGAGGCTGAGGCAGGAGAATGGTGTGAACCCGAGAGGTGGAGCTTGCAGTGAGCCGAGATCATGCCACTGCACTCCAGCCTGGGTGACAGAGTGAGACTCTGTCTCAAACAAACAAACACAAAAAAACCCACCACATTTTGCTTTTCTTACATACCTTGTATGTAAATCTATTTTCAGTAGTCTCAATTACATGTAATGGTAACTCCTAGAGATTTTTAACTTTGATGTAAAACCTGGTAAGTTGTTTTAATTGTGTGCTAGGTGTAGCCAAAGTTTGACTCCCAGCATAATTAAGGGCATGGTTAGCTCCATATGTCCCCAGGCCTTACCAGTTGTGAAGCCAGTAAGTCAAATAGTTCTCAAAACCCAAAAGGCAGTTTATAACCTTAAAACAGGTAGCAAACCTTGCATCTGACCTGCATAATTTAGTCCACCTATTTACATTTTGACAACACCTGTTTTTACCAATAATCTTTAAGGCTTTTTCTTTATTACTCATAGATTAAAATCACATGAACTGAAAGGTACCATAGCTTTTATCTTCCCTTTAAAAAATATTTGATTCAAGTGCTTGTCTTTCTTTAGGCCAAATTAATTAGAGCTCTTTTTTGCAGATATCATACACAACACATATATAGTTACACTGACAGGCAGAAAAAAAACCCAGTTCCTGGGTGGGTCCCTTTAAGAGACAGGGGTAGGAAAACTTGCAGATATTAAACCAGAAACAGACTCATTCCTTAAGTCAGGATTGCTAAACAAAGTCTTGCCATGGAGTTACAGGCCATACTCCCAGGATGTAAAAAAAAGACGGAGGCCTGCAGCAAAGTTTTCTATGAACCATACAGACATGCAAAGCACACCAGATTGGCAACAGCTTAAGACCAGTCTCACACATCCTTTTTCACAATTAAAGCTTTACAGAGAATATAAACAGTGACCCTTATCATTCCTAGCCTAGCAAAACATCTTCCAAAAGGAAACAAACAAACAAACAAACAAACTTGCTTAAAAGTTAACTCCTGACAGGGTGTAGAAAGAGTAGAAAAAAACAGTTTATAAATGTCCAGGGATGAACCTCTTATTTTTATGCAAGTGGATCCTCCATCAGGAAGAGAAACTTAATTGCTGTAAGATGGTGCTGGCCTCCCTGGCCTGGAGAGAAAGAGACCCCATGGACATGTGGCAGAAAACATCAGCGATGCCCCTGGGGTGCCTTGGGCCATGTGTCCCATCCCCAGCAGGGAGGGGAAGGAGGCGAGAGCCACTGTTCATCAGTCCATCCTGAAAAAGGAAGAAAAAGGTCATGGAAAGGCCACCGACCCCCGGGAGTGATGGGGGTGGGGGCATGGTTTCCCTTACCCTCAGCAGTCCAAGGATGAAGAGGCTTAGAAACAAGAGGGGAAATGATTTCTTGGTTTGCATCTCACTCACCACTTCTCGAGCCCCCACGTTCCACGCCAAAATGTTGTGGTACTTTTCTTCAGTTCAGCTAAAGATAGGGTCCTTGTCACACAGCCAGAAAAGATTAGGCTTGCAGACAATTTGAAGGGTGAGACTAATTGGACATATTGGGCAAAAAGGTTGAAAACGGGGAACAGGAACTCAACAGAGTGAGAGTTCTTCTAGTATAGGCTTCCCATCTCACAGATTGAATCCCAGGTACCACCCAAGAAGAGGAGGGGCAGGCTCCTCCCCACTGCAAATGGCACAAACTTCTGTGGCTCCACCCCAGTGCACACTCCTCCCAGTGCGTAGGCCAACTGGAGTTTCTCTGGGGACTCTGTCCCACCTGGCTGTCTCACAACTACTCTGCTCCTGCGTGAACAGTTCTCTGAAGAATATATCCCAGAAGCAACCCACAGCTCCTCCATTATTGCAGCTGCAGTTGTGATGCCCTAACCACCACTGGGCTGAGGAAGGAATAAAGGGCTTGGTTGCTATGCTTGCACCTGTGGCACACTGCAGCCACCATATGGAGAGAGGACAGTCTCTCTTTTCTGGGAGCCCTCAACCTCATTCTTCACCAAGAATGGTCCCCAGCTCAGGACCTTCAGCTAAGCATATTCACTGCCAGTGTCACTGTGTTTCTTTGGTAAGGATATTCCAAAGCCAACAAAAAGCCCCATCTCACTGCCATGTTCTTGGTTCCTCCCCTGTTGCCCTCTATCAGGGGGAGGAACAAAGAGCCTGAGGGCTTCACCTGTACTTCCACCATGCTAGAGTTGCCATATGGAGAGGAGCCCAGTCTCTCTGTGAGCCCTCAACCTCCTGCTCTTCAAAGATAAAAAATCTATGACTAACTGGTGTCCCTGAAAGAGATGGGGAGAAAGCAAGCAACTTGGAACACATATTTCAGTATCTTATCTATAAAAACTTCCCCAACCTCACTAGAGAGGCCAAATTCCGGAAATGTAGGGAACTCCTGTAAAATACTACACAAGAAGACCATTCCCAAGACACGTAATTCTCAGATTCTCCAAGGTTGATATGAAAGAAAAAATGTTAACAGCAGCTATAGAGAAGGGGCAGATCACCTAAAATGGAAATCCCATCAGGCTAAAAACAGACCTTTCAGTAGAAACCCTACAAGCCAAAAGAGACTAGGGGCCTATATTCAGAATACTTAAAGAAAATAATTTTCAAACAATAACTTTATAATCAGCCAAACTAAGCTTTGTATGTGAAGAAAAAATAAGATCTTTTTCAGACAAGCAAAGGCTGAGGAAATTTGTAACCTCTAGTCTAGCCGTACAGGAGGTCCTGAAAGAAGTGCTTAACATGGAAAGGAAAGATGGTTACCAGCCACTACAAAAACACACTTAAGTACATAGACCATTGACACCATAAAGTAACCACACGAACAAGTCTGTATAATAATCATCTAACAACATGATGACAGGATCAAATCCACACATATCCATATTAACCTTGAATGTAAATGGGCTAAATGCCCCAATTAAAAGGCTTTGCACAGAGTGGCAAAGCAAGACCCAATATAGGTATGCTGACTTTAGGAGACCCATCTTACATGCAATGACACCCATAACCTCAAAATAAAGGGATGTAGAAAATCTACCAAACAAAAAGAAAAAAGGTTGGGTTGCTATCCTAATTTCAGACAAAACAGACTTTAAACCAGTAAAGATCAAAAAAGATAAAGAAGGGCATTACATAATGGTAAAGGGTTCAATTCAACAAGAAGACTTAACTATCCTAAATATGTACATACCCAATAGAGAAGCATTTAAATTCATAAAGCAAGTTCTTAGAGATCTATGAAGAGTCTTAGATGTTCACATAATAATAGTGTGAGATTTTAACACCCAACTGACAGTACTAGACAGACCATCGAGGCAGAACATTAACTATGATATTCAAGGCCTGAAGTTGACACTTGAACAAATGCACCTCATAGGAATCTATAGAACTCTCCACTCAAAAACAATAGAATATACATTCTTCTCATCAGCACATGGTGAATACACTAAAATAGGCCACATAATTGAACATAAAAAAATTCTAAACAAATTTTAAAAAACTGATATCACACCAACCACACTTTCAGAAAACAGCACAATAAAAATAAAGAACAATAATAGGGAATGCACTCAAAACTATACAATTACATGGAAATTAAACAACCTGCTCCTAAAGGACTTTGGGGTAAATCATTTAATTAAGGCAGAAATCAAGAAAAACTTTGAAACTAATGAGAACAAAGATACAACATATTAGAATCTCTGGGACACAGATAAGTCAATCTTAAGAGAAAAGCTTATGTCACTAAATGTCCACAACAAAAAATTAGAATAATCGTAAATTAATAACATCATAAGACACATAAAGGAATTAGAGAAACAATAGTAACCAATCCCCAAACTAGAAGAATGGAAAGCAAAATCAGAGCTGAACTAAAAAGCCAGAAAAAGCATACAAAAAAAACCATACAAAAGATCCACACATCCAGGAATTTGTTCTTCAAATATATTATTAAGAAACATAGACTACTAGCTGGACTACTAAAAATAGGGAGAAGATCCAAAAAAAACTCAATCAGAAATAAAAAAGGGGACATTATCATTGACCCCACAGAAATTAAAAAATGAATACAACTCTCAGAGACTACTAAAAACTCCTCTATGCACACAAACTTGAAAACCTAGAAGAAATGGTTAAATTTGTGGACACGTACAATCTTCAAAGACTGAACCAGGAAGATATGGAATTCCTGAACAGACCAATAATAAGTTTGAAAATTGAATCAGTAACCAAAAGGCTACCAACCAAAAAAAGCTCAGGACCAGATGACTGAACAGCTGAATTCTACAAGATGTATAAAGAAGAGCTGGTATCATTCCTACTGAAACTATTCCAAAAAAATGGGGAGGAGGAACTCCTCCAAGACTCACACAATGAGGCAAGCATCATCCCAATAACAAAACCTGGCTAAAACACAACAAAAAGAAAACTTCAGGCCAATATCCTTGATGAACATCAATGCAAAAATCGTTTAAAAAATACTAGCTCACCAAATCGAACAGACATCAGAAAGCTAATCCACCACAATTAAGTAGGCTTTATTCCTGGGATCCAAAGAGGGTTCAACATATGCAAATCAATAAATGTGATTAATCACATAAACAAAACTAAAAAAATATGATTATCTAACTAGATGCAAAAAAGCCTCCTGCTAAAATTCAACATTCCTTCATGTTAAAAACCCTCAACCAATAGGCGTTAAAGGAACACACTTCAAAATATTAAGAGGCATCTGTGCCAAACCTACAGCCAATATCATATTGAATGGAAAAAAGCTGGAATCATTCCTATTGAAAACTAGGACAAGACAAGGATGCCATCTGTTACCACTCCTATTTAACATAGTACTTGAAGTCATGGTCTGAGCAATAAGGCAAGAAAAGACATAACAGGAATCCAGTTAAGAAGAGAGGAAATTTAACTCTTCCTGTTTTCTGATGATATAACTTTATACCTAGAAAATCGCATAGTATCTGCCCGAAAGCTCATTGATCTAATAAATAACTTCAACAAAGTTTCAGGATACAAAATCAGTGTACAAAAATTAGTAGCATGCCTATACACCAAAAACATCCAAGCTGAGAGCCAAATCAAAAATGTACTTCCATTCACAATTGCCATAAAAGAATAAAATACCTGTGAATACAGCTAATTAAGGAAGTAAAAGATACCTATAATAAGAATTAGAAAACATTATTCAAAGAAATCAGAAATGATATAAACAAATAGAAAAACATTTTATGATCATGGATAGGAAGAATCAATACTGTTAAAATGGCCATACTGCTCAAAGCAATTTACAGATTCAATGCTATTCCTATCAAACTACCAATGACACTCTTCATGGAATTATCAAAAACCATGTTAAAATTCATATGGAAACAATAAGGAGTCTATATATCCAAGGCAATCCTGTGCAAAAGAATAAAGCTGGAGGCATCACATTACCTGACTTCAAACTATTCTACATGGCTACAGAACTAAAACAGCCTGGTATTGGTACAAAAACAGACATATAGACCAATGGAGTGAATAGAAAGCCCAGAAATAATATCACACACTTACAATCATTCTATCTTTGACAAAGTCAACAAAAACAAGCAATGAGAAAAGGACTGTAAATTCAATAAATGGTGCTGAGATAACTGGCTAGTCATATACAGAAGATTGAAACTGGATCCCTTGCTTACACTGCATATGGAAATCAACTCATGATGAATTAAAGACTTAAATGTAAAAAAAACCTAAAAGAATAAAAACCCTGGAAGATAACCTAGGAAATACCATTCTGGTCATAGGACCTAGCAAAGCTTTCATTATGAGACAGGAAAAGCAATTGCAATAAAAATAAAAATGGAAAAATGAGACCTAATTAAACTAAAACACTTCTGCACAGCAAAAGAAACTATCAACAGAGTAAACAAACAAACTACAGAATGGGAGTAAATATTTGCAAATTAGGCATCTGTATCAGTCCATTCTCACACTGCTATAAAGACATACCTGAGACTAGGTAATTTATGAAGAAAAAAGTTCTAATTGACTTACAGTTCCACAGGCTGTACAGGAAGCATAGTTGGGGAAGCCTCAGGGAACTTACAACCATGGCGGAAGGCAAAGGGGAAGCAGGCACATCTTGATATGACAGAGCAGGAAAGGGAGAGTGAAGGGAGAAGTGCTACACACTTTTAAATAACCAGATCTCGTGAGAAATCACTCACTATCACAAGAAGGGCAAGGAGGAAGTTTACCCTCATGATCCAATCACCTTCCACCAGGCCTCTCCTCCAAAACTGAGGATTATAATTTGACATGAGATTTGGGTGGAGACACAGATCCAAACCACATTATTCTGCCGCTGGCCCCACCCAAATCTCATGTTCTTCTCACATTTCAAAGCACAATCATGCCTCCCTAACAGTCTCCCAAAGCCTTAACTCATTCCAGCATTCACTCAAAAGTCTAAGTCCAAACTCTCATCTGAGACAAAGCAAATCTCTTCTGTCTATGAGCCTGTAAAATAAAAAGGAGCTAGTTACTTCCAAGATACAATGGGGGTACAGGTGTTGGTTAAATACTCCCATTCTAAAAGGGAGAGATTGGCCAAAACCCAAAAGCTACAGGTCCCTTGTATGTCCAAAACCCAGCAGGGCAGTCATTTAATCTTAAAGCTCCGAAATAATATCTTTTGACTCCAGGTCTCACAACAAAGCCACAATGATGCAAAGGGTGGGCTCCCAAGGCCTTGGGCATCTCCGCCCTTGTGGCTGTACAGGGTACACACTTGGCTGCTTTCATTGGTTGGCATTAAGTCCCTGTGGCTTTTCCAGGTGCACAGTGCAAGCTGTTGGTGAATCTAACATTCCAGAAGCTGGAGGACAGTAGCCCTCTTCTCACAGCTCCACCAGACAGTGCCTAGGCAGTGGGATCTCTGCATGGTGGCTCCAACCCCACATTTCCCCTCCATACTGCCCTAGTAGATGTTTTCCATGAGGGCTCTACCGCTGCAGCAGGCTTCTGCCTGGACATCCAGGTGTTTCTGTACATCCCCTGAAATCTAGGCAGAGGCTCCCAAGCCTCAACTCTTGCCTTCTGTGCACCACAGACTTAACACCACTTGCAAGCCTTAGCTGCTTCTGGCTTGCACCTTTCAGAGCAGCAGCCTGAGACATATTTGGGGACCTTTTAGCCATGGTTGGAGCAGAAGTGACTGGGATGCAGAAAGCAATGTCCTGAGGTTGCACAGGACAGTGGGGCCCTGTGTGTGGCCCACAAAACCATTCGTCCCTCCAAGGCCTCGGGGCCTGTGATGAGAGGGGTTGCTGCAAAGATCACCGAAATGCCTTGCAGGCATTTCCCCCATTGTCTTGGCGATTAATATTCAATGTTACTTTTACAAATTTCTGCAACTGGCTTGAATTCCTCCCTTGAAAAATAGGATTTTCTTTTGCTGTGCAGAAGCTCTTTAGTTTAATTAGATCCCATTTGTCAATTTTGTCTTTTGTTGCCATTGCTTTTGGTGTTTTGGACATGAAGTCCTTGCCCATGCCTATGTCCTGAATGGTAATGCCTAGGTTTTCTTCTAGGGTTTTTATGGTTTTAGGTCTAACGTTTAAGTCTTTAATCCATCTTGAATTGATTTTTGTATAAGGTGTAAGGAAGGGATCCAGTTTCAGCTTTCTACATATGGCTAGCCAGTTTTCCCAGCACCATTTATTAAATAGGGAATCCTTTCCCCATTGCTTGTTTTTCTCAGGTTTGTCAAAGATCAGATAGTTGTAGATATGCAGCGTTATTTCTGAGGGCTCTGTTCTGTTCCATTGATCTATATCTCTGTTTTGGTACCAGTACCATGCTGTTTTGGTTACTGTAGCCTTGTAGTATAGTTTGAAGTCAGGTAGTGTGATGCCTCCAGCTTTGTTCTTTTGGCTTAGGATTGACTTGGCGATGCGGGCTCTTTTTTGGTTCCATATAAACTTTAAAGTAGTTTTTTCCAATTCTGTGAAGAAAGTCATTGGTAGCTTGATGGGGATGGCATTGAATCTGTAAATGACCTTGGGCAGTATGGCCATTTTCACGATATTGATTCTTCCTACCCATGAGCATGGAATGCTCTTCCATTTGTTTGAATCCTCTTTTATTTCGTTGAGCAGTGGTTTGTAGTTCTCCTTGAAGAGGTCCTTCACATCCCTTGTAAGTTGGATTCCTAGGTATTTTATTCTCTTTGAAGCAATTGTGAATCGGAGTTCACTCATGATTTGGCTCTCTGTTTGTCTGTTGTTGGTGTATAAGAATGCTTGTGATTTTTGTATATTGATTTTGTATCCTGAGACTTTGCTGAAGTTGCTTATCAGCTTAAGGAGATTTTGGGCTGAGACAATGGGGTTTTCTAGATATACAATCATGTCGTCTGCAAACAGGGACAATTTGACTTCCTCTTTTCCTAATTGAATACCCTTTATTTCCTTCTCCTGCCTAATTGCCCTGGCCAGAACTTCCAACACTATGTTGAATAGGAGTGGTGAGACTACCATCAGAGAGAACAGGTAACCTACAAAATGGGAGAAAATTTTCGCAACCTACTCATCTGACAAAGGGCTAATATCCAGAATCTACAATGAACTCAAACAAATTGACAAGAAAAAAACAAACAACCCCATCAAAAAGTGGGCGAAGGACATGAATAGACACTTCTCAAAACAAGACATTTATGCAGCCAAAAACCACATGAAAAAATGCTCATCATCACTGGCCATCAGAGAAATGCAAATCAAAACCACAATGAGATACCATCTCACACCAGTTAGAATGGCAATCATTAAAAAGTCAGGAAACAAAAGGTGCTGGAGAGGATGTGGAGAAATAGGAACACTTTTACACTGTCGGTGGGACTGTGAAGTAGTTCAACCATTGTGGAAGTCAGTGTGGTGATTCCTCAGGGATCTAGAACTGGAAATACAATTTGACCCTGCCATCCCATTACTGGGTATATACCCAAAGGACTATAAATCATGCTGCTATAAAGACACATGCACATGTATGTTTATTGCAGCATTATTCACAATAGCAAAGACTTGGAACCAACCCAAACGTCCCACAATGATGGACTGGATTAAGAAAATGTGGCACATATACACCATGGAATACTATGCAGCCATAAAAAATGATGAGTTCATGTCCTTTGTAGGGACATGGATGAAATTGGAAACCATCATTCTCAGTAAACTATCGCAAGAACAAAAAACCAAACACTGCATATTCTCACTCATAGGTGGGAATTGAACAATGAGATCACATGGACACAGGAAGGGGAATATCACACTCTGGGGACTGTTGTGGGGTGGGGGGAGGGGGGAGGGATAGCATTTGGAGATATACCTAATGCTAGATGACGAGTTAGTGGGTGCAGCGCACCAGCATGGCACATGTATACATATGTAACTAACCTGCACATTGTGCACATGCACCCTAAAACTTAAAGTATAATAAAAAAAAAAGAAAGATAGGATTTTCTTGTCTACCATATGGCCATCCTGCAAAATTTTCAAGATTTTATGCTCTGCTTCCCTTTTCAACATGAGTTTCAGTTTCAGATTATCTTTTTGCTCATGAATGTAAGCATGTGCTGTTTGAAGCAGACAGGTCACATGGTAAATGGTTTGCTGCTTAGAAATAGAAATTTCTTCCACCAGACACCCCAAATTGTCTATCTTAATTTCAAAGTTTCACAGATCTCTAGGGCAGGGGCAAAATGCTGCCAGTCTGTTTGCTAAAGTATAGCAAGATTGACCGTTACTGCAGTTCCCAGTAAGTTTCTCATCTCCATCTGATACCACCTCAGCCTAGACTTCATTGATCATATCACTATCAGCATTTGGTCACAGCAATTTAAGAAGTCTCTGGGAAGTTTTGAACTTTCCTACATCTTGCCTTGTTCTGAACTCTCCAAACTGTTCCAACCTCTACCCACTACCCAGGTGCAAATCTACTTCCACATTTTCAGGTATCCTTATAACAATGCCCCACTCCTGGTACCAGTGTTCTGTATTAGTCTGTTCTCACAATGCCAAAAAGACATACTGGAGACTGGGTAATTTATGAAGAAAAGAGGGTTAATTGACTCACAGTACTGCAACCTGTATAGGACACATGGCTGGGGAGGCCTCAGGAAACTTGTAATCATGGTGGAAGGCAAAGGGGAAGCAGACACATCTTCACATGGTGGAGCAGGAGAGAGAGAAAAGGGGGAAAGTGCTATACACTTTTAGATAACCAAATCTTGTGAGAACTCACTCACTATCATGAGAACAGAAAGGAGGAAGTTTTCCCTCATGATCCAATCACCTCCCACCAGGCCACTCTTCCAACACTGAGGATTACAATTTGACATGAGATTTGGGTGGGGACACAGAGCCAAACTGTATCAGCATCTGACAAAGGTTTAATATCCAGAATCTATGTTTGTAAATTAAACAAATTTGTAAATTTGTAAATTAAACACATTTGCAAGTAAAACACAACCTCTCTAAAAGTTAGGCAAAAGACATGAAAAAAACACATTTGAAAAGAAGACATATGCACAGCCAACAAGCATATAAAAAATACTCAACATTACTATTTATCAGAGAAATGCAAATCAAAACGGCAATGAGATACCATCTCACAACAGTCAGATTGGCTATATTAAAAAGTAAAAATATAACATATGCTAGTGAACTTGCAAAGAAAAATCAATACTTACACACTTCTGGTGACAGAGTCAATTAGTTCAACCATTGTGGAAAGCAGTGTGGCAATTCCTCAAAGAACTAAAGAGAGAACTACCATTCAACCCAGTAATCCCATTATTAGGTATATACCTAAAGGAATATAAATTATTCTACCATAAAGATACATGTATATTGATTGCAGTGCTATTCACAGTAGCAAAGACATAGACTCAACATAAATGCCCATCAATGGTAGACTGGACAAAAAAGTGTGGTACATATACATCATGGAATACTGTGTACCCATTAAAAAGAGAATGAGATCATGTCCTTTGCAGCAACATAGATATAGCTGGAGGTCATTATCCTAAGCAAACTAATGCAGGAACAGAAAATCAAATACCACACATTTTCACTCATAAGTGGGAGCTGAACAATGAGAACACATTGACACAAAAAAGGGAACAGACACCAGGACCTACTTGAGGGTGGAGGGGAGGAAGAGAGAGAGGTTCAAAAATCTACTTATCATGTACTATGGTTATTCCTTGTGTAATGGCATAGTCTGTACATCAAACCCTTGTGACATGCAGTTTACCTATGTAACAAACCTGCACATGTATCCCTGAACCTAGAAACAAAGTTAAAAAAATGTGATGAAAAAGGTGATATTATAGCTGATGCCACACAAATACAATGGTTTGCTATAGACTAATATGAATAACTATATGCCAATATATTGGGAAACAAAAAAGAAATGGATAAATTATAGACACATCCAACCTATCAAGATTGAACAATGAAGAAATCCAAAATTTGGAAAGACTAATAACAAGTAATGTGATCAAAGCCATAATAAAAATTATCCCATCAAAGGAAAACTCAAGACCCAATGGCTTCACTGCCGTACTTTACCAAACATATAAGGATAAACTCATACCAACTGTGCTCAAACTATTCCAAAAATTAGAGGAGTGGGGAATACTTTCCATCTTATTCCATAGGCCAGGATTACTGTGATAGCAAAACAAAACAAAGACACATATTAACTACAGGTTAATATGTCTGATGAATATTGATGCAAAAACTCTCAACAAAATATCAGCAAACGAAATTTAACAGCATATTAAAAAGATCACCCATCATGACCATGTGAGATTTGTTTCAAGGATACAAGGATGGCTCAACTTATGCAAATTAATGTAATACATCATATCAACAGAATGAAGAACAAAAACCATATGATCATTTTAATAAATGCTGAAAAAGCCTATGATAAAATTCAACATCACTTCCTGATAATAACCCTAAAAAAACTGAGTATACAGGTATCATAAAACAACACAATAAAACCCATGTAAGATAGATCCATAGCTTGTATCATATTGAAAGGGAAATACTAAAAGCCTTTATTCTAAGATCTGGAACAGGACAATAGTGCCCACTTTAAACACTGTCATTCAACATTGTACTTAATTTGTAGCTAGAGAAAACAGACAATAGAAAGAAATAAAGAGCATTCAAATTGTAAAAGAAGAATTCCAATTATCTTTGTTTGCAAGTGGTATGATTTTGTATTTGATAAAACTTAACGGCTCCATCACAACACTATAGGAATTGATAAACAAATTCACTGCAGCTAACAATATTCTGAAATAGAAATCAAGAAGTATTTCCATTTACAATTGCTACAAAAAAATAAAAAACCTAGGAGTAAACTTAACCAAAGAATAGAAAAATCTCCGCAATAAAAATTATAAAACTTTGATGAAAAAAATTGAAGAGGACACAAAAAATGGAAAGATATTCCATGTGCATGAATTGGAATACTAAATATTGCTAAAACGTCTATACTACCCAAAATAGTCTACAGATTCAGTGCAATCCATATCAAATACCAATGACATTCTTCATAAAAGTAGAGAAAATAATCTTAAAATATATATGGAACCACAAAAGACCAAAGACAGCTAAAGCCATCCTGAGGAAAAAGAACAAAACCATAAGATTCACATTATTAGACTTTGAATTTTACTACAGAGGTACAGTAACCAAAACAACATAAGACTGACATACAAACAGACACATAGACCAATGGAACAAAATAGAGAACCCAGAAATAAATCAATACCTCTACAATAAATTCATTTTCAACAAATGTGTCAGGAACATACATTGGGAAAATGACCATCTCTTTAATAAATGAAACTTATTTAATAAATGAAACTGGTAACCATATGCAGAAAAATAAAACGAGACCACTATTTCTCATCATATACAAAAGTAAAATGAAAATTGATTAAAAACTTTAACCTAAAACATCAGACTATGAAAATACTAAAAGAAAACCTTTAGGATACTCTCCAGAACATTGGCATGGGTAGATTTCTTGAGTAATACCACGAAAAGCACAGCCAGCAAAAGCGAAAATAGGCAAATGAGATTACATCAAGTTAAAAAGCTTCTGCATAACAAAGAAAACAATCAGTGAAGTGCAGAGAAAACCCACAGAATGGGAGAAAATATTTGTAAACTATTCATCTCACTAGAGATTAATAACCAGAATATACAAAAAGCACAAACCACTCTGTAGAAAAATATTTAATAATCTGATTCAGAAATGGATTACAAATTTAAACTGATGTTCCTCTAAAGAAGACATACAAATGGCCAACAGATGTTTAAAAAGGTGCCCAAAATATTGATCAGCAGAGAAATGCAAATCAAAACTACAATGTGATATCATCTCACCCCAGTTAAAATGGCTTATATCCAAAAGACAGGCAGTAAACAATACTAGTGAGGACGTACAGAAAGGGGAATCCTCATGCACCGTTGGTGAGAATATAAATTTGTAAAGCCAGTATAAACAAACATATGGAAGTTTCTCAAAATATAAAAATAGAATTACCATATGATTTAGCAATTCTACTGCTAGATATGTACTCAAAAGAAAGGAAATCAGTAAACTGAAGAGATATCTACACTCCCATGTTTATTGCAAGCCTATTCACAATAGCTAAGATTTGGAAGCAACCTAAGTGTCCATCAGCAGATGAATGGATAATAAAAATGTTGTACATATACACAATGGAGTACTTTTTAGCCATAAAATATGAGAGCCTGTCATTTGCAACATAGATGGAGTTGGAGGTAACTATGTTAAGTTAAATAAACCAGGCACATAAAGACAAACTTTGCATGTTCTCACTTATTTGTGGGAGCTAAAAATTAAAACAAACGAACTCATGGAGATAGAGAATAGTATGCTGTTTACTAGAAGCTGATATAGATAGTATAGGAGGGAATTCGGAGATGGTTAATGGATACAAAATATAGCTAGATAGAATATATAAATTCTAGCATGTGATAGCACAACAGAGTGACTTCAGTCAATAATAACTTATTGTTCATTTAAAAATAACTAAAATGATATAATTTGAATGTTCATAACACAAAAACTATTAAATTTTTGAGGTGACGGATACCCCATTTACATTGATGTTATTCTTAAACATTGTATGTCTGTATCAATATATCTCATGAATTCCATAAATACATACACCTACTATGTTTCCATAAAAATTAAAAACAAAACAAATTAAAACAAAAACAAAAAACACAAATAACTATTAAATAGAATGTTAAATACCTTACTCTGCTTTGTGCTATTTCAAAATTCCAGAGTGGGTAATTTATAAAGAAGATAAATCTATATTCTCACAGTTATGGAGGCTAGGAATTTCAAGATCAAGCTACCGGTATTTGTAGATGGTCTTCTCACTGTGTCCTTCCGTGGCAGAAGGTGGGAGGGCAAGACGAAATGAATGCTGTGTCTTCACATGGCAGAGGAGCAGAAGAGAGCAAACTCACTCCTGCAAGCCCTTCTTATAATGGCATTAATCAATTCATGAGAGTAGGGGCCTCGTGACCTAAACATTTTCCAAATGTTCCCACCTCCCAACACCTCCACAGTAGAAATCATGTTTCAAACACATGCCTTCTGAGGGACACATTCAAACTACAGCATTTTGCCCCTGGCCCTCAAAATTTATGTCCTTCTCATCTGCAAAATACATTCATTTAATTTCAATTGTCCCAAATGTCTTAATTCTTTCCAGCATCAACTTAAAATCTAAAGTTTAGAGTCACATCTAAATATCAAATATGGGTGAGACTCAAGACATGCTTCATCCTTAGGCAAATTTCCCTATAGCATTTTGCTTGCGAAATCAAACAAGTTGCGTACTTCCAAGAATACAATGATGGGGCAGGCACAAAACAGATACTTCTAATCCAAAAAGAAGAAACAGGAAAAAAAAAAAAAACAGGTACCAAGCCCAAAACTCAACAGGGCAAACATTAAATCCTTTTTTTAAAGCTTTTATTTTAGGTTCAGGTGTACATGTGCAGGTTTGTTATATAGGTAAACTGCATGTCATGGGATTTTGGTATACAGAGGATTTTATCACCCAGGCCATACACATAATACATGATAGGTAGTTTTTTTTTTTTTAATCCTCTCCCACCTTCCACCCTCCACCCTCAAGTAGGTCCTGGTGTCTGTTGTTCCTCTCTTTTGTGTCCATGTATTCTCGTTGTTAAGCTTCCACTTATAAGTGAAAACATACAGTATTTGATTTTCTGTTCCATTGTTAGTTTGCTTAGGATAATACACTCCAGTTCCATCCGTGTTGCTGCAAAGGACATGATCTTATTTTTTAAGGCTATATAGTATTCTGTGATGTATATGTACCACATTTTTAAAAATTCAGTATACTATTGGTGGGCATTTACATTGATTCTGTCTTTGCTATTGTGAATAGTGCTGCAATGAACATACAGGTGCATGTGTCTTTACGGTAGAAAGATTTATATTCCTTTGGCTATATACCCAATATTGATATTGCTGGGTTGAATGATAATTCTGCTTTAAGTTCTTTGAGGAATTACCACACTGTTTTCCACAATGGCTGAACTAATTCACATCCCCACCAACAGTGTATAAGAATTCCGTTTTCTCTGTAACTTCCTAAGCATCTGTTATTTTTTGACGTTTTAATAACAGCCATTCTAACTATTGTGAGATGGTATCTCATTGTAGTTTTGATTTGCATTTCTCTAAGGATTAGTAATGTTAAACAGTTTTTTCATGTGCTCATTGGCTGTGTGTATGTCTTTTTTTTTCAAAAGTGTCTCTTATGTCCTTTGCCCTCCTTTTAATGAGATTCTTTTTTTACTCATAAATTTGTTTAATTTCCTTATATAGCATGGATATTAGACCTTGGTTGGATGCCTAATTTGCAAATATTTTCTCCAATTCTGTAGGTTATCTGTTTAGTCTGTTGACTGTTTCTTTTGCTGTGCAGAAACTTTCATTTAATTAGTCCCCATTTATTAATTTTTGGTGTCGTTGTAATATATTAAATCTTAACGCTGAAGAATTTTTTGACTCTATGCCTAACCTCCTTTAGACACCTAGGTGTAAGGGTTGGGTCCTCAAGGCTTTTGGCAGCCCTGTCCCCATGGTTTCATCCCATGCTTTAGCACTCACATATTGAAGTCACATGCCTGAAAATTTCTCAGGCAGGCATTACAAGCTGGTGGCTCTACGAGTTTGGGGTCTTGAAGCCAGCCCTGCCCCCATGGCTACACTAACTATTGTTCTAGTGGGTGCTTTCTGCAGTGGCTTCTCCCCTGTAGCAGATCTCTGCCTGGGTACTAATTCTTTGAAATCCATGTGGAGGAAGCCATGCTTCTACAGCTTGTGTACTCTGTGCTCCTGTAGAATTAGCACCATATGGAGGCTGCCAATGTTCACTGCTGTGACACCTAGAGTTGCAGCCAGAGTCATATGTGAGTCAAAATAAGCCATAGCTGGGGTAGCCAAGGAGCACTGCACCATAATGTGGGGAGAAGAGACCCAAAACAGCCATGGGCAGGGAACACCTTCTGCCCCTAAGGCCCCAGCACTCTAGACCTGCAATGAATATGATAGTCCTGAAGATCTCTGAAAAGCCTTTGAAATCATTCTCCCATTGAATTGATGAATGACATCTGGCTTCCTTCTGGCTGTACTAATCTCCTTATCAAGTGATTGATTGTCCTCACCCTTGGCTTTCTCTCCTAAACACACTTTTTTATTCTTTCACTGCCAGGCTGAGAAATTTCCAAATCTGTATGTTCGGCTTCTCTCTTGATTATAAATTTCTTCTCTAAATCATTTCCCTTTTCTTACATTTTACTTTAAGCAATTAAGAGAAGCCACACAGCACCCTGAGAACTTTGCTGCTTAGAGATTTCCTCTGCCATATATTTTAGCTCATCGATCTTAAGTTCTGTCTTTCACAGAATTTTAGAGCAGGAACACAACTCATCCAAATTCTTATGCCACCTTGTTACAAGGATGACCTTTCCTCAATTTTCAATAAGATATTCCTCATTTCTATCTAAGACCTCATAAGAATGGCCTTTATTGTCCATATTTTTACCAACATTTTGTTAATAGCTATGTAAATAATTTCTAAGATTCAGGCTTTCTCTACAGCTTTCCCCTTCTTCTGAGCCCTCAATGGAATCACCCTTAATAGCGCCATTCAAGGAAATTCACGCTTTTTCTAGCTTGTTCCTCCAAATTCTTCCAGCCTCTGCCTGTTACCCAGTTCCAAAGCTTCTTCCACAATTTTAGGATTTGTTATAAGAACGCTCCACTTTTCCGGTACCTGTGAAAGTTATCTTATTTGGAAACAGGTAATTAAGGCTTTTAAGATGAGATCATGCTAGAGTTAGGATGTGCCCTATATCCAGCAGTGTCCCTATGTGAGACAGCAAAGAAGAAAACAGAGAGACGCAAAGGGGGAAAGGTCATATAAAGATGAAGGCAGAGATTGGAATAATTCATTGACAAATTGAGGAACATCAAGGATTGTCTGCATTCACTAGAAGCTGGAAGGAAAATTCAAGAAATAAATTGTCCTCTAGAGCCTTTGGAACAAGCATAGCTGTACCAACACTTTGATTTCAGACTTCTAACCTCCAGAACCGTGATAAAATAGCTTTCTGTTGTTCTAAGCCACCTAGTTTGTGGAACTTTGTTAGAGCAACCCTAGGAAACATACAGATTTTGGTTGTTGGATGTTGTGTGGTGCTGTAAAAAATACCTAAAAATGTGAAAGAGGCTTTGACATTGGATAATGGGTAGAGGCTAGAGAAATTTTGAGACACATAATACAATATGCCTAGATTACCTTGAAGAGATTTTTGGTACAATTATAGACATTAAAGAATATTCAAGTGAGGGGTCAGAAGGAAATGAGGAGGAGTATAGAGAAAGCTTCTATCATCTTAAAAAATATATGTCATCACGAACCAAATGTTAGTATGAATGTTAAGAGTGCTTCTGGTGAGGTCTCAGAAGGAAATGAGGAATACATTATTGGAAACTGTAGGAAAGGTGATCCCTGTTATAAAGTGATACAAAGATGATTGGATTGTATTCTATTGATGGGTGGAAAGCAGAGCTTATAAGTGATGAACCTGGGTTTTTAGCTCAAGAGATTTTCAAGCAAAGTGTTTCAGCAATAACCTGCTTTCTTCTTGCTGATTCTAGTGAAATGTGAGGAAAAAGAGACATAAATTGAGGAAGAAAGTGTTAAGAAAAAATAAACCAGCAGTTGATGTTTTGGGAAATTCATAGGCTATCCAGATTGCAAAAGTTGCTGATATGAAAGGATGTTAGCAAGATGGCAGAATAGAGTTTCTAGCCTTCAAATCCCCACAGGAACATTGATTTTAGACTCCCTGGTCAAGAAGCATGTGTTGGAAAGAAGGCCTAGAGTGTAGTTGAAACAGCTTTGCTTAGGAAATTATGTATATGATACATGCACCCAATCAATACTCTCAGTAGAAGCCAGGAAGAGTGACAGAGTTATCCAGGAAGGACCTATGAAGAACCATCTCATCTAATAGGGTATATCCACTTGACATCCATGGGAGAATAATGAGGTTTTTCAGAAGGTTGTATCAGCAAAAACTTTGCCAAATTGAACTAAACGGGAAAGAGAGAAAGAACTAAGTGAAAGAGAGCAACAGGACATCTAACCTTCCTCAAGAAGGAAATGGGCTGATATAGCTGCTCTTTAAGAAAAAGGAAAAAAATGACTGAGGACAGAGCCACAGATGCAGAGACAGAGGACAAAGAGGGAAGTCCAAGGACAAGGCAGAGGCAGAGGCCGACTGAGCCCTTTCTGTGGGCCCAGAAGTAGGGGTCAAAAGTGAAGCCACCACTGGTTCAGAGAACAGTCATCCCAGGCCCAGATGGTCAAGGGTTGAGGCACAGGATTATTTTCAGGCCTTGAAACTTGACATAATTTACCTTGCTAGATTTCAAATTTTCCTGTGACTAGTGACCTTTTTATTTGTTTTCATAACTTTCCCTTTTGGAATGGGAATATCCTTATATCTGTTCCATCATTCCATCATTTTGTTCTGACAGTAAACAACTTGTTTTCAAGGTTCACAAGTCCACAGAGGGTGAGAAATTTTGAATGGCCAAATTCATACTCTCACCTATACCTGATATAGATGATGTAGAAGGTGATATTTGGGTGAGTTAGAATGTGATATTTAGACTCATTAAAATATTATCAGCTCAGCTATTAGCTGAGATATTTAGATAAGTTTCAACTTAGAGTGGATGCTATAGATGAGTTAAGAATTTCCAACATCAGAATTGCGTGAACATATTTTGCATTTGCAATAAACATAAATTTTCGCGGACAAGGGGGTGGACTACAAGGGATTGAATAGTGACTTCCAAAAGATATGTTCAAGTCCTAATTCCTAGCACTTTTGAACATGACATTTTCTGGAAATAGATACTTTGCAGATGTGATGAAGTTAATGATCTCTACATGAGACAATCCTGGATTTAGGATGAGCCCTATATCCAATCACAATGTCCCCATAAGAAACAGAAAAGTAGAAGACAGAGACAAACAAGATGGGGAAACCCATGTGAAGACAAAGGCAGAGACTGGAGTGGTGCATCTATAAGCCAAGAAACACCAATGAGTGTTTGCATTATCAGAAGCTGAGTCAAGAACAGATTGTCTCTTAGAGCTTTCAGATAAAGTGGATTCCTGCCAACATTTTGATTGTAAACTTCTGGCCTCCAGAACTCTAAGAAGATGAGTTTCTTTTGCTGTAAGCCACCTAGTTTTTGGTAAGAAACTAATTGCTATGGTTTGTATATTTGATTCCTCCAAATCTCATGTTGAAATTTGAACCCCAAGGTTGGCGTTTGGGCCTAATTAGAGGTGTTTGGGTCACAAGAGCACATGTGGCTTGGGTCTTCGCAGAAATGAATTTAGTTCTCGCTCTATTAGTTCCTGCAAGAACTGGTTGTTAAAAAGAGTCTGGCACCTCTCTCCCCTCTTTTACTTCCTGCGATGTGATCTTTCTGCAGCAGCTCCGCCCTGAGTGGAAGCAGCTTGTGGCTCTCACCAGATGCAGGTGCCAGCACTGTGCTTATCTTACAGTCTGAAAAACCATGACCCAATGGAAACTTTTTCATTTATAAATTGCCCAAACATAGGTATTCCTTTATAGCAACACAAATGGAGTAAGACACTAATAAAATATCTAATTAGCAGGTTTATTGTGGAGACTAAATGAGACAATATATGCAAAATACCTGTACAATAAGCATGTAATCAATAGCAGTGATTATTACTAGCATGGGAAAATTGATTAATAAACCAAATTATTTGTTTAAGTAAGACAATCAATATGATAATCATAAGAGTGCTAAAAGCATCAGATAAAAGTTATCACTTGCTGCCAATAAAAATGAATATACATTAAGAATACAATAAACTTTCTTTACATGGTAAAGAATAACTATTCCCAAAGAAGAGTAGTGATATACTTAATATTGCTTATTTCCTGTACAAATAAGAGACTTGACCAGTGAAAAATAGGAAGAAAATACTGTTATTTTACAAAGTCATTTTCTGAAATATCTGAAATGCTTATTTCAGCAAGCCATGTTGTGTTATTTAACAAATAATTATACATGGGAAACATAGAACTCAAATATGAGGGATTAATTGGGTAATATCAATGATGGCAGTTCTGATACATTAGCATAATGCTTCTATCTGCATTGCACAGATGGATCTGCCAAGAGTTTCAAAAAATTGCTGTGAGAGTTTCAGGTCACTTTTTTGTAGCTTGGCATTATTTGTTAGTGATTTGTATAATTTTGGCCAATACAGTGAACCCCGAAGAAGTAAATACATGAAAAGGTATGTTAATAGAAGCAACTCGTATGTTCTTATTTGCTGATAGCTTGAATGAGTGACAGAATACCTAAAAGAATTATCTATAAAACTATGTCACTTTGTTATATGGTAACATACATATTCAGAAAATACCAATAAATTCCAACAAAATTTGTTTTAAAACACAATAATATTCTTCTTTACATTAAGTTAAATATAAGCATGTGAGACTTTAAAAGTCAGAAAATACTACAGCAACAGGGGAAATCAACTGCAGCAGATGTTGGACTATAGAGGACTATAGAAAATATATTAATAATTTCAGAGGAAAAGAGGTTGTGTTGTCCTAAAAATTGAACTGATTTTATATTGTTTAAATAGGGATTAAAATAAGACATCTCAAAGTAATATAAAAATACACTATTTAATGAAGAGTTTTCAGATAATTGGATAGTATCTTTAAGAAAAAATTGATTTAAAAAATTATGTTTAGACACATATTTTATATCAAATCCAAATAAACTCAAGAAGAACTAAGTAATTACACATTATGTTATGCCATAGAAAAGCTAGCAGAAGACAGAATAAGTTATATATAAACTCCTTAGATGTCTAAAAACCTTCTACAATTCGAAGCAATGAGAAAAATTTACAAGGGAAGATTGACATATTCAATTTTATAAAATGTGAGACAGCTATTCAACAGAACATGAAATGAAAATAAAACAGAAAACTATATACTGGTATCAAGTATGACAGATCAAGGATTAACATTAGTAATGAACAAAAAGAGGATACTAATTCATAGGCATATAATTCAGATGCCAATGAATAAAGGAAATGAACAGACAGTAAAATAGAAAATAGTAAACAAAGAGAACATAAGAAAAATATTCAGCCTCACTAAAAATAAAGCAATGTAACTTGAAACAATAATGAGATGCCATTTATACCTATTAAATTAGAAAAAATTGACTGTACTCAAAGAAGGTAAGCCTGTGATTAAATTAGTACACTGATGCCCTGGCACAGTGTAAACTATTATAACAAGTAAAGCAATTTGGCAATATATATCAAGAGACACAAAATTTTGACCACTTATTTTACTCTTGGAAATGTAGCCTATGGAAATATTTGTTAGGGCATTATCTGTATAGCAAAGATTGGGAACCGAGATACATGTCCAGAAATAGTTAAATAAGTAAATTACAGCATAGAAAGTAGGCATTAAATTATAATTGTAAATATAACAGTATGGAAAACATGTTTGAGGAATTACTAAGTAAAACTAAGATATCATTTAGAGAACAATAAATACCTAAATAAAAATATGAGAGTGCATATGTGAATTTAACAATTATTTATTCTAACAATCTGAATTTTACTCTTGGGAGTTGTGCTTAGTATGCAACTACATATATTAACACTTGTAATCAAGGTATGAAACTAAACAACCAGCTTTGAGTTTTAAAAAACTAATTGCATTAAACAGAAGGATAACATATTATCTAACATATCTTCCCTGATATAAGCCACTATTACCTGTATGCCTAGGCAATGAACATTAGAAATATCTTGAAGAAAATATCTAATTCCTTTTAAGCATTAGTGAAAATATTTGTGTAATTGATTTTTCATCATCTTCAACTTAGTGCTTCAACATTTTGTTTACTTTAGTAGTATTAATTAAAACATTATTTCTATGACTTGTAGAATGATTGTATAATCATTAATTGTTGATGTTAGCATAGTTTAACATAGTTGTTACAATTTGAAATATGCAGTTCATTTAAAATATGTAAATTAGTCTTCACTTTTCTGTCTTTGGAGTATTGATTTCAAGCTATGTGAATAAAGTTGGAAACTTAATCAATATGTGCAACAAAGAATTCCTGTTGGTGTAGATATAAACACTTAATCTCAAACCACAGTATTACCTATTTAAAAGGAGGCTGTCTTAATGTCTAGATATATGCTCTAAAATAGACAAAGCATTCAATTGATTGATATGTTTAAGCTTTCAAAGATTTTGATTTTCTTTATTTTTAAAATAGAACAACAACAAAACTAGCCCATTTGTAGCTCTTGATCTATGACAACATTTGTGGCAGGTCTGTTACAGTTCTGTGTCCACTACCCTTAGCCTCACAATCTCAGTTGTCCTCAACTCTTATTGCTGCAAGTAAAGATGGTGGCAGAGAGGTATGTGAAGTAGTTTCAAAGTAAGTCTCCTTCAGAGAATAAAGAAATAAGGAAGGAAGGAAGGAAAGAAAAAGAAGGAAAGAAGGTAGGAGCATGATATACTCATTAAAGTTATGGATTCTAAAACTACGTTGCTGTAGTGCAAATATTATTTATTTAATTTTGTAGTAATTTACCCTGAGCAAATTACTGTTTGCACCAAATATTTTACAGATTCCATTAAAAAGGTTTCCTCTTTTGCTGGCTGCATCTTCTGCTGTTAGACCTCTTTCGTTTTTCTTCTGTGTGAGCCCCAGTTACTTAATAAGCCATAAAAATATGTTTGCTACTATCATTAAGGAAAAGTAGCAATTCAGATGGATTCTACAGTTTTCATATAAATATTTTTTATTATACAGATATAATTATTTTTAAACTGCTTTTGTTGAGATACAATTGACATACAAAAAGTTATAGATATTTAATATATACAACTTGGTGAGTTTGGAGATAAGTACAAACCTATGATACCATCATCACGATCAATGCGAGAGCCTTATCCATCATTCCAAAAGTGCCCTCCCACATATCTGTATTTTTTAGTTTAGCTTAGTTTAGTTTTTCCGTTTTGTGGTAAGACCACTTAAAATAAGATCTATCCTTTTAGCAAAATGTTAAGTACACAGTATAGTAATCTTAATCATAGGCCCTATGCTGTATAGGAGATCTCCAAAAATTATTTGTTTTGCATAATTGAAACTTTGTACCTTTTGACTAAGACCTTCCAATTTTTCCCAACCTCCAACTTCTGGACACCATTATTTTACTTTATGCTTCTATGAGTTTTGCCATTTTTAATTCCATATGTAAGTAAGTTCATGTGGTATTTGTTTTTCTGTGTCTTGCTTATTTCACTTAACATAATGTCTTCCAGGCCCATCTATGTTGTTCTAAATTATAGGATTTTCTTCTTTTTAAAGGCTGTTTTGTATTGTATGTATATATCATACATTTTATCCATTCATCTGTTGATGGATATTCAGGTTGTTTCCATATCTTGGCTATTGTGAATAATGCTGGAATCAAAAGGACTGCAGCTATCTCTATGAGATCCAGATTTCAATTCCTTTGGATATATACTGACAAGTAGCATTCCTGAATCAAATGGTAAGCAAACTGAATACAACAGCACATTAGGATCATACACTATGACCAAGTAGGATTTATTTTTGTGATGCAAGGATGGTTCAAGATATGTAAATTAATCAATGTGATAACACCACATTAAAAGAATAAAAGATTAAAATCACACAATCATATAAATAGAAGGCATTTGACAAAGTTCAATGCTCTTTCATACAAAAAATTCTCAACAACTTAGGTACAGAAGGAACTTCAACACAATAAAGACCACTTATGAAATCCTGCAGCAAGCATTTTAGTTAACAGTGAAAAGCTGAAAGCTTTCACTCTAAGATCTGGGAAAACACAAGTATGTCTTCTCTCACTTTTTCTATTCAATATACTACTGGGAGTTCTAGCTAGAGCAGTTAGGCAATAAAAAAATAAAGGGAACTACATTATAAAAAAGGAAAACAATCTCTGCTTGAAGATGACATAATCTTATATGTAGAAAACCCTAAAAACTCCACAAAAGAAAAAAGCAGATAGAACTAATAAGCAAATTTAGTGAAGTCACAGGATACAAAAATCAACATACAAAAATGAGTTGTGTTTCTATACACTAACAATGACCTACTCAAAAAGAAAATTAAGAAAACAGTTTCATTTATAACATCAAAATTTATTCCTAATTAACTTAGGAATAATTTAAGTTATTCCTAAGTTAATTAGGAATAAATTTAAGAAGTGAAAAACTGGTATACTGAGAACTATAACACTGATAAAAGAAATAAAGAAACAAATAAATGGAAGGACATCCCTTGGTAGAATAAGTATTGATAAAATGTCCATAAATCCCAAAGCAATCTACAGATTTAATGCAATTCTTATCAAAATCTCAATGGCATACTTTACAGAGATAGAAAAAGCAATTCTAAAATATATATGTGACCACAAGAAAACCCCAGCAAGCCAAAGCAATTGTAAGCAAGAAGAACGAAACTGGAGGTATCAAACTCCCTGATTTCAAAACATGTTACAAAGCTATAGTAAGGAAAACAGTCTAATACTGGCATAAAAACAAATATATAGACCAATGTAACAGAATACAAGTCCAGAAATAAACCCACACATATATGGTCACCTGGTCTTCAACAAGGTTGTCAAGAATACACAATGGGAAAAAGCTTGTCTATTCAATAAATGGTGCTGGGAAATGGAATATCCACATTCAGAAGAAATAAATTGGACCCTTATCTCACAGCATGTGCAAAAATCGATTCAAAATGGATTAAAGACTTAAACATAAAACTTGACACAATACAACTCTTAGAAGAAATCAAGGAAAATGCTGCTAGACTTTGTTCTTGGCAATGATTTTATCAATATGACACCAAAAGCACAGGCAGCAAAAGCAATAATAAACAAATGGGAATAGGTCAAACTATAAAGCTTCTGCAGAGCAAAAGGGGCTTTCAAAAAATAATAATAAATAGAAAAAAGTAAAGTCTTTGGTAGTTTCTACCCACTCAGTTCCTGGAAGGCAGCAAAGTTTTGTGGATCTAGATTCATTAGGAATGTCTTCTTGTCAGCCAGGCCAGGATCCGGTCTTGCCAAGAGCTGAGGCCCTCCCAGCAACCAGGCTACTACCACTTTGAGGGCTTTCTGTACAGAGATCTGGGTCTGAAACCTCATAGCCTGCAGAAATCTGGGGCAGCCACCATCAGGAAGCCCCTCTCAGGGGTCAGAACTCCTTTGCTCGTGTGGATTTCTCAAGTCAGGACTGCATAATTAAAGCAGTTACAGTTTTATTTTTTTTTACAGCTTTTTTCCCAAAAATGATTTGTAGTTGTGTGTGCAGCACTTTGCCCTGATATGCATGCTCTACAATGAAAACCAAATCTAATATAAAAAAAGAAACAAAAGAAAAAGGCAGTTTACTGTATGGGAGAAAATATTTGATGACCATATATGTGATAAGGGATTAATATCTAAAATATATAAGGAACTCCTACAAGTCAATAGCAAAAAAAAAAAAAAAAAAAAAAGAAAAGGAAGAAAAAACAAAATAACCCATTTTAAAAAGGGGTGAAAGACTTGAATGGGCATTTTTCCAAAGAATATACAAAAATGGGCAACAGATACACAAAAATATTCTCAAGATCACTAATCATCAAGGAAATGTAAAGTAAAACCACAATGAGATATAATCACACACTTGTTAAAATGGCTATTATCAAAAAGACAAGAGATAAAAACAGTTGGTGATGGTCTAGACCAAAGGGAACCCTTGTACAATTTTGGTGGAAATGTTATTTGGTACAGTTACAATTATTTTAAACTTCTTATTGTAAATTCTTTTTTGACTTTTAGAATTTTAGCAATGTGTTTTTAAATGTCCAAATGTGTAGTGTTTTGATTATTTCACTGAGATTATAGAACATGATTGTATGATACAACTTATTTAAATGTTTTGAGATATGCTGTGTGAACTTCCGTATGATCAATTTTCCCAAATATTTTATGCATATTTTAGAATATTATGTACTTGAAAACTGTTGGAGGCAGGATTTTATATATGTTCCTTCTTTTAAGTGTGTTAATTGTGTTATTCAAATCTTCTATATAGTTACTATTTTAATTATCTCTTGATTGAAGTCTATATTATTAGGCACTACAAGTTTATTTTTATATTTCTAACTTTAATTTATAATTGATACACCATAATTATACATATTTATGAGGTACGATGTGTTTTTTCAATGCATGTATAAGTTGTATAATGTCCAAATCAAGATAATTAGCATACAGATCACTTTAAACACCTATCATTTCTTTGTGGTGATAACATTCAAAATCCTCTCTTTCAGCTATCTTGAAATATATAATTCATTGTTATTAGCTATAGTCACCCTATAGTGTCACAAGTTTAGATTTGTGATACTTTCCTGGTAAATAATCCCTTTTATTATTAATGAATACTCACTAGCCCAAATTAGTTTTTCAACTTTCTACTTTTTGATATTAATATAGCTACCACAGCTCTCTTTTGGTTAATATTTCCTAGTATCAGCGTTTGCACCCACGGCATCCTCAGACTTCATGTTCTGTTACTATTCATCTCTCAGATTTCAACTCACTGTTCTTTTATAGGTTGCTTGGTTGCTTGTTTTTGGTTTTGGCCCTTAGGGTTTCATTTAGTGGAGGTTCTAAAATCCATTTAAATAACTTGTGTTTTTATTTATTTATTATCTAAATATGGTGTTTAGAATATTGTGTCTGCCATTCTACCAAAGCAGAGTCCTTGCTAGACTTTTGATTCTAGTATTGATCTATATAAGCTATCTTCTTTAAATCATGTGACCATAGCAGGTATTTTAATGTAGTATGGTATGTGTTTCCCTTAAGGCTGAAAGCAGCCTAAAATTCCCTTCAGCATATAAATCCATCGCCAATTAAATTTTTTATTGCATTCTGAAGTAGCCCATGGATTTCACGTGTGTTCTGCTTTCCCTTACTGTGTTCTCTACCTTGTCTACAATATCCTATAACCTAGAGTGAAAGCAAAGGCCAAGAAAAATTGTATGGCACTCCTCTAAGAGCGCATGATCAAAGATGTACTCCTTGAAAACTATAACATATTTGAATAATTTTTGAACATCCTTAAACAATACTATGTTTTAAATATTTAAGCTATTTATTTAACATGTTACTAAATGTCATAATTTGATGTTGGTGTAGATTTGTGCTGCCTAGTAGCCACTTGTGGTTATTGAACATTTGAAATGTGGCTAGTCTGAATTGACATGTGCTGTAATTATAAAATTTCTACCAGATTTTAAAGACTTACTACAATAAAAAGAATGTAAAATAGTTAACATTAGTTATATTGATTAATATTTTAGATATACTGCATCAAATAAAATATATTATCAAAATTAATTGTGTTTTATTTTACTCTTTGATGTGTCTACTTGATTTTAAAAAAATTTTACTTTAAGTTCTGGGATACAAGTATAGAACGTGTAGGTGTGTTACATAGGTATACATGTGCCATGATAGTTTGCTGCACCTATCAACCCATCATCTAGGTTTTAATCCCCACATGCATTAGCTAAAATTACACGATTCACATTGTAGTTCACATTATACTTTTATTGAACAGTGCTGGGCTAGAGCAGAGATTCCCTATAAAATAATTAAAAAATTATTAACAGTTTTGTTAAAATATAATTTATAACCATAACATTTACCTGTTGTAAGCATGCAATTCAGTTACTTTTAGAAATAATTATAGAGTCGTGAAACCATCACACAATTCAGGTTTATGACATTTCCTTCACCTAAAATTCTCCATGTGCCCATTTGCAAATCAATACCCTACTGCCAATGTTATTGATCTGGGGCTCTTCAGTCAGAAATTCCTTGATTTGGATGGGAACAAAATTAGTTCTGTATTTTCATTTACCTCTAAGTGAAACTTAGCATTACAAATGTGGGCCATAAACTGCTATCGTATTAACAGAACCAGTGATGTTGAGCAATAAATTTAACGACATTTCTACATCATATTATAGCTGTTACAAATATCTTCAAATATTTTTGTACTTATTATGAAATCGAAATTATGTCATTTATTATTCAAACTGCTAGATCTTATTATTTACTATATTAATGAATAAGTACATTGTATTAATGTATGACTCACAAATGTGAGCCACATTATATCTCAATTGGATAGAACTAGGCTAGAAAATCATAGCCAAAGGTAACTAGACTGTCTCTTGCTTGGGATCAAAAAATGGACTTTGGGAAGTCTGTAACCTTCTTTGAAATTCTATGCAAAACTGTGTGAGGCTGTGCATATAATAATTTTTATTTCACCAAATATGCAAAGGATTTGAAGATCCACCATTCAACAACAGATTAAGAACAACTATCTTGGACAATACTTACTGATTTTGCATTGTCACATACTAAGCCATATAATGTTGAAGTTCAAAAATAAATCTTGAAAACTGGTTATAGGTTTAAAAAATTCATTCATTGATTTAATTAACATTTATTGCATGTGTACTAGGGTGGCAATGATTATTGTTGCCACTCACTCTAGTAACACATGATTTCATGGCACAAAAAAAGAACAAGGGGATATAGAAATGAATGGTGGTCAGATTTTGTGTTGTAGTAATAATATGGATATTTTAAGTTTATATATTCACATAATTCACGTTGATATCATTCAGTCAAGCTAAAAAGTTACATGATATCCCAAAAAGAGAATTCTGCATTGGTCTGTCTAAGAGGGCCATGGTGCTCAGAGCTTCAGGAATAAGATTCTGAGTTGCACTACCAGATAAGCCACTGAGATCAGCAGGGGTGCTGACTGAGGATGAGGGCCAGAGGTGTCCTGGAGCTCGCTCCCACCAGCAATTAAGAATTCGATTGTTAGTATCACTTCCCAACTCCTCATTCAGTGGTTTTAACTTGGTAGGTTGAATTAAACCATGGTGGAAGCATTTGCACAACAAAAAATTAGAAAATTCTACGAATCAGGGTTATTTAAAAAATGGATGTTAAACATTGCCACTAAGATGTCCCTTAGTAGGTGAATGAATAAATAAACTGTAGTACATCCAGACAATGCAGTATTAATCAGTGCTAAAAGGAAATGAGCTATCCAGCCATGAAAAGGCATGCAGGAATTCTAAGTGCATACTGCTAAGTGACAGAAACTAATCTAAAAAGCTTACACTGTATGATTCAAACTATATGACATTTTGGAAAAGGGAAAACTATGAAGACAGTGAAAAAAAGCAGTGGTTGTTAGGGGCTGGGGTTAGCAGGATGAATAGATTAGCAGAGGATTTTTAGGGCAGTGAAACTACTCTGTATAATACTATGATGGTGGATACATGTCATTTTACGTTTGCTCAAACTCATAGGATGTGCAACACCGAGAGTGAACCCTTAACGTTAACTGTGGTCAATGTAGGTTAATCAATTGTAACAAATGTATGTCTCTAGTGGGGCAAATCATAATGGGGCAGGCTATGCATGTGTGGGGATAGGGGTATAATGGAAAACTCTGTACCTTTCTCTCAATTTTACTATGAGCCTAAAACTACTTTTAAAAATATAGTATTTTAGAAAATTATCAGTATATCACTGATGACAGAACTCTAAAATAGATGGTAGAAAAGGGTATTGTGTATCAATTTTGTCCCTGAAAGACAAAATTCAACAACCCTTCATGCTAAAATCTCTCAATAAATTAGGTATTGATGGGACGTATTTCAAAATAATAAGAGCTATCTATGACAAACCCACAGCCAATATCATACTGAATGGGCAAAAACTGGAAGCATTCCCTTTGAAAACTGGCACAAGACAGGGATGCCCTCTCTCACCACTCCTATTCAACATAGTGTTGGAAGTTCTGGCCAGGGCAATTAGGCAGGAGAAGGAAATAAAGGGTCTTCAATTAGGAAAAGAGGAAGTCAAATTGTCCCTGTTTGCAGACGACATGATTGTATATCTAGAAAACCCCATTGTCTCAGCCCAAAATCTCCTTAAGCTGATAAGCAACTTCAGCAAAGTCTCAGGATACAAAATCAATGTACAAAAATCACAAGCATTCTTATACACCAACAACAGACAAACAGAGAGCCAAATCATGAGTGAACTCCCATTCACAATTGCTTCAAAGAGAATAAAATACCTAGGAATCCAACTTACAAGGGATGTGAAGGACCTCTTCAAGGAGAACTACAAACCACTGCTCAAGGAAATAAAAGAGGATACAAACAAATGGAAGAACATTCCACGCTCATGGGTAGGAAGAATCAATATCATGAAAATGGCCATACTGCCCAAGGTAATTTATAGATTCAATGCCATCCCCATCAAGCTACCAATGACTTTCTTCACAGAATTGGAAAAAACTACTTTAAAGTTCATATGGAACCAAAAAAGAGCCCACATCGCCAAGGCAATCCTAAGCCAAAAGAACAAAGCTGGAGGCATCACACTACCTGACTTCAAACTATACTACAAGGCTACAGTAACCAAAACAGCATGGTACTCGTATCAAAACAGAGATATAGATCAATGGAACAGAACAGAGCCCTCAGAAATAACGCCGCATATCTACAACTATTCGATCTTTGACAAACCTGAGAAAAATAAGCAATAGGGAAAGGATTCCCTATTTAATAAATGGTGCTGGGAAAACTGGCTAGCCATATGTGGAAAGCTGAAACTGGATCTCTTCCTTACACCTTATACAAAAATCAATTCAAGATGGATTAAAGACTTAAACGTTAGACCTAAAACCATAAAAACCCTAGAAGAAAACCTAGGCATTACCATTCAGGACATAGGCATGGGCAAGGACTTCATGTCTAAAACACCAAAAGCAATGGCAACAAAAGACAAAATTGACAAATGGGATCTAATTAAACTAAAGAGCTTCTGCACAGCAAAAGAAACTACCATCAGAGTGAACAGGCAACCTACAGAATGGGAGAAAATTTTCGCAACCTACTCATCTGACAAAGGGCTAATATCCAGAATCTACAATGAACTCCAACAAATTTACAAGAAAAAAACAAACAACCCCATCAAAAAGTGGGCGAAGGACATGAACAGACACTTCTCAAAAGAAGACATTTATGCAGCCAAAAAACACATGAAAAAATGCTCACCATCACTGGCCATCAGAGAAATGCAAATCAAAACCACAATGAGACACCATCTCACACCAGTTAGAATGCCGATCATTAAAAAGTCAGGAAACAACAGGTGCTGGAGAGGATGTGGAGAAACAGGAACACTTTTACACTGTTGGTGGGACTGTAAACTAGTTCAACCATTGTGGAAGTCAGTGTGGCGATTCCTCAGGGATCTAGAACTAGAAATACCATTTGACCCAGCCATCCCATTACTGGGTATATACCCAAAGGACTATAGATCATGCTGCTATAAAGACACATGCACACGTATGTTTATTGCGGCATTATTCACAATAGCAAAGACTTGGAACCAACCCAAATGTCCAACAATGATTGATAGACTGGATTAAGAAAATGTGGCTCATATACACCATGGAATACTATGCAGCCATAAAAAATGATGAGTTCATGTCCTTTGTAGGGACATGGATGAAATTGGAAATCATCATTCTCAGTAAACTATGGCAAGAACAAAATACCAAACACCGCATTTTCTCACTCACAGGTGGGAATTGAACAATGAGATCACATGGACACAGGAAGGGGAATATCACACTCTGGGGACTGTTGTGGGGTGGGGGGAGGGGGGAGGGATAGCACTGGGAGATATACCTAATGCTAGATGACGAGTTAGTGGGTGCAGCGCACCAGCATGGCACATGTATACATATGTAACTAACCTGCACAATGTGCACATGTACCCTAAAACTTAAAGTATAATAAAAAAAAAGAAAGGGGACAATAGTTCATTGCACTAACTTTTCTTTAAGTTTGGAGGAAATGATGCCCATAAGAATCCTAAAGGTGCTGCCTCAGTATTTGACAAGGAAGAAAATCTGAGGGCTTCAGGGAATGGACTGTGGTGGACAATGTGCCTCACCCCTCAGCATCCTCCTTAGAAATGAAGGACTTTTTACCCCAACTACTGAGAATGCTTCAAGCACGCAGGCACCAGCTGTCAGTCTCCATTTAAGATTGTCTCAGCTGAAGACAGTTGCCTTAACTGAGGTCACGCATAACCCACATTCAGTGACTGATTGATGCAAGGGTATGAAATCCTGGCCCTCTTATTCTAACTTTGATCAATCTTAAAGAGTCATCCTATCCTTCGATTTCCCTTTAGGGTCAGTTGAGGCTTTAGTTGAGGCTACATTATGGCTCGATCTCTCCCTCTGTTCAATCTTACTTCTTTCCTCTCTTTTCCATAGGTGGTTAATTCCAAGAGCACACCTTTAAAAATTTCCTTGGGTTACTTGTCTGTCTCATAGTCTGCTTCCCAAGAATGTCAACCTGTGAGAGGAAGTTAAAGTAACTACAAATCAAGACATATAAAATAATATGCACTTCCATTTAAAAAGAAACTGCAGCAGAAAAAAAGCTAATACACTAAAACCTTCTTTATCAATTATCTCATGTAGTTTCTACAACCGTGTGAGACGATAAGAAAAATATATGTAAGTTTTATAGAAATTTTGAAGTTTAAGAAGTGAATTTGATTTTCAAATTACATGATTTATCACAGAGATGATCTGGGGTAAAAAAGCTGATGAGGAGCTGTTCTATTCCAACACCGCACTTAATGAGAAAAAGTTGAAAGCATTGCCTCTAAGAATTGGAACAAGACAAGGATGTCCACCTTCACCACTCTTATTCAATATATTGGAAGTCCTCATTGGAGCAATCAGGAAAGAGAAAAAGAATAAAAGGCACCCAATAGGAAAATAGGAAGTCAAATTATCCCTATTATCTGAGGATATGATCCTATATCTAGAAAACCATAACCACTCCACCAAAAAGCTCTTAAATTTGATAAATGAATTCAGTAGTTTCAGGATGCAAAATTAACGTACAGAAATCAATAGCTTTTCTGTACACCAATAAGGATCAAGCAGAGGACCAAATCAAGAAGGCAATCTCATTTAAAATAGATACAAAAAATGAAATACTAAGGAATGTATTTAACCAAGGAGGTGAAAGATGTCGATAAGGAGAACTACAAAACACTGATGAAAGAAATCATATATGACACAAGTAAATGGAAAAATATGCTTATAGACTGGGAGAATCAATATCATGAAAATGACCATAGTGCCCAAAGCAATTTATGGATTCAACACAATTCCTATCAAATTACCAATGTCACTTTTCATAGAGTTAAGAAAACTAATTTGAACATTCATATGGAATCAAAAAAGAGCCCAATAGACAAAGAAAACCTCAGCAGAAGGAACAAAGCTGGAATCGTGGCATTACCTGACTTCGAACTATACCATAAGTCTACAGTAGCCAATATGGCATAGTACTGATACAAAAACAGACACATAGCCCAGTGGAACAGAACAGAGAACACAGAAGTAAAGCAACATACCTACAACCAACTCATCTTTGACAAAGTACGCAAAAATATAAACTGAGAAAAAGGCACACTGTTAAATAAGTGGTGCCGGGAAAACTGGCTAGCCATACACAGAAGAATGAAACTCGACACCTACCTCTCACCATATAAAAAAATTAGTTCAAGATGGATCAAAGACCTAAACATAAGACCTGAGACTATAAAATCTTAGAAGAAAACCTAGGAAACTCTCTTCTGGACATTGGATTAAGCAAACAATTTATGACCTAGTCCTCAACAGCAAATGCAACAAATACAAAAATAGACAAATGAGACAAACTAAAAAGCTTCAGCACAACAAAAGAAACAATCAACAGAGCAAACACACAACTCACAGAATGGGAAGAATATTTGCAAACTATGTATCAGACAAAGGGCTAATATCCAGAATCTAGAAGGAACTCAGCTCAGCAAGAGAGAAAACAAATAATCCTGTTAAAAATTGGGGAAAGACACGAGCAGATATTTTTCCAAAGAAGATATACAAGCAGCCGACAAACATATGAAAAAATGCTCAACATCACTAATCATCAGATAAATGCAAATTATAACCACAATGAGATACAATCTCACAGCAGTCAGAATGACTATTATTAAAAAGTGAAAAAGCAACAGTTGTTGGTGAGGTTGTGGAGAAAAGGGAACTTTTACACACTGTTGGTGAGAATGTAGATTAGTTTGACCCCTATGGAAAACTATGGATAATTCCAAAATAACTAAAAATAGAACTACTATTTTATCCAGCAATCCCACTACTGTATATTCACCCCCCCAAAAGAAAACATTATATTAAAAAAGACATTTGCATTCATATGTTTATCACAGCACTATTCACAATAGTAAAGATTGGAATCAACCTGTGTCCATTGATGGAGGATTGGATAAACAAAATGTGGCATACATATATACCATGGAATACTACTCAACCTTAACAAGGAATGCAATCATGTCTCTTGCAGCAACATGTATGAAACTGAAGGCCATTATTCTAAGTGAAATAACTCAGCAACAGAAACTCAGATACTACATGTTCTCACTTATAAGTGGGAGCTAAACAATGGGTACGAATGGACATATTGAGTGGAATAACAGACATTGGAGACTACAAAACATGGGAGGAGGTGAGGGTTGAAAAATGACCTGTTGGGTACAGTGTTCACCATTTGGACGATGGGTAAACTAAAAGCCCTGACTTCTCCACTAGGAAATATGTGCATGTAAGAAATCTGCACTTGTACCTCCTAAATCTATAAAAATTTAAAAATTAAAAATTAAAAAATGAAAAAAAACAGAAAGAGTGCCCTCTAAATTTCTGATAAATTTTACAGAAGATTAACATGACTTTCAATATTTTATAGATAAAGAAACAGACAGACAAAGAGAGCAAGCAACTTAGATAACTGGTGATGAAAGAGCAAACACCTAGTAAATTGTAGAGATAGAAATTAAATTCAGGATTGCTTGACTTTGATCCAGAGCTGTTTCCACTAGCCCACAATTAGCTGCTCTCTTTTTGAAAAGAAATGCCTTTGAGGTTGAATTTGTTGGCCTTTTAGTTTTATACATTGCTTGATTACAAATTCAATTAGCATTTTCAACGTGTGTAACATATGAGTTTCTCCTGGGATAACATTTCAACATTCATATTCAATACTATGACACAGTTTTGTGTTTGGTAAATTTAAAAGAACATTATTTTCATAAATGCTATAGAAAATAATGCTTGACACAATTTGCTTGTCTCCTTCCCAGGAGACAAGCATGGAACATGGAAAAAAATACTGCAATGATTGTCTATATATGCATAAAGGGAATGGATATCAGAATTTTCTTTTTCTTTCTTTCTTTCTTTCTTTTTTTTTTTTTTTTTGAGTCAGAGTCTCATTCTGTCACCCAGACTGGAGTGCAGTGGCGCCATCTTGGCTCACTGCAACCTCTGCCTCCCAGGTTCAAGCAATTCTCCTGTCTCAGCCTCCAGAGTAGCTGCAACTACAGGGGCAGGCCACCACGCTCGGCTAATTTTTGTATTTTTGGTAGAGATGAGGTTTCACCATGTTGGCCAGGCTGGTCTTGAACTCTTGACCTCAGGTGATCCACCTGCCTTGGTCTTCCAAAGTGCTTGGACTACAGGCGTGAGCCACAGCACCTAGCCCAGAATTTTCAAGCAAAGTCATGAAACCTTATGTTTATTAAGAGAGCAAATGGCTTTCAAAACATTAAGGGATACTGTTCCATTTTAAATAATCTGGCACATCTTACAAGAAAATTTTAAAAGATAAAATTAAATACTGTGTGGACAATTAGTCAAGGTTATAAAATCGCATCTTGTATAATGTGAATTGCATATCTCCTTTACATTCAGATATTAAATCACTCATTCATCAAATATTCATTTATTTAGGTGTCAGATCCTGGACTAAGTACTGGGGATGCATGAGTTAAGTGATCCATGTTTCATGTCATCAAGTCTTCCTTGCACTATATGACACCAATTGTGCCTTATATATAAAAATGTTTACAATTAACTTTGATTAGTTCAGGGCTACGCTTTTGTCTTCTTTCATATTATTCGTCTTGTAGTACAAAACCTTTAACCATTGCAAGTCTTGGAATTCTGTGCTCCATAATTTCTAGAGACAGGAAAGCAGGATTGATTAAGACCTGAAACTAGAAAACTAGTAAAAGAAAGCATAGGAGAAATGCTTCAGCATATTAGCATAGGCAAATATTTTATGGGTAAGAATTTAAAAGCACAGGCAACAAAAATAAAAATAGAAAAATGATAGTATTCAAAATAACGAGCTTCTGTTGATTTGTTTAAGTTCCTTATAGATTCTGGGTATTAGTCCTTTGTAGGATGCATAGTGTGCAAATATTTTCCCTCATTCTGTATGTTTTCTGTTTACTCTGTTGATTGTTTCTTTTGCTGTGCAGAAGATTTTAGCTTAATTAAACCTCTTTTATCTAATTTTTTATTGTTGCATTTGTCTTTAGGTCTTAGTCATAAATTCTTTGTCTATGCCAACGTCCTGAAGAGGTTTTCCTGGGTTTTCTTTTAGAATTTTTCTAGTGATTAGGTGCTACATTTAAGTCTTTAATCTACCTTGAGTTAAATGTTGTATATGGTGAGAAGTAGTGGTACAGTTTCATTCTTCTGCATATGGCTTGCCACTTTTCTCAGCACCATTTGTTGAATAGGGTGTCCTTTCCTTATTGTTTACTTTTGTTGACTTTGTTGAAGCTCAGTTGGGTGTAGGTATGTGGATTTATTTCTGGGCTCTCTAATCTGTTCTGTTAATCTATATGTCTATTTTGTACCAGTATCATGCTATTTTGGTTACTGATATGGTTTGGCTCTGTGTCCCCACTCAAATCTCATTTCAAATTGTAATCCCCATGTGTCAAGGGCAAGACCTGGTGGCAGGTGATTGGATCATGGAATCAGTTTCCCCATTGCTGTTCTTGAGATAGTGAGTGAGTTCTCGCCTGATCTGATGGTTTTATAACTGTTTGACAGTTCCTCCTAAACACACATTCTCTCTTGCCTGCCTCCATGTATGACATACTTGCTTTGCCTTCCACCACGATTTTAAGTTTCCTGAGGCATCCCCAGCCATGTGAAACTGTGAGTCAATTAAAGCTCTTTCCTTTATAAATTACCCAGTCTCAGTGGTATTCTTTATAGCAGTGTGAGAACAAACTAATACAGTAAATTGGTACCACAGAGAGTGGGGTACAGCTATGAAGATATTGGAAAATGTGGAAGTGACTTTGGAACTTGGTAACTGGCAGAGGTTGGAACAGTTTGGAGGGCTCAGAAAAGGACAGAAAGATGTGGGAAAGTTTGGAGCATCCTAGAGACTTGTTGAATGGATTTGACCAAAATGCTGATAGCGATGTGAATAATAAAGTCTAGGCGGAGGTATTCTCAGATGAAGATGAGGAACTTATTGAGAACTGGGGTAAAGGTCACTCATGCCATGCTTTACCAAAGAGACTGGGGGCATTTTGCCCCTGCCCTAGAGATCTGTGGAACTTAGAACTTGAGAGACATGGTCTGAAATTGGAACTTATATTTAAAATGGAAAAGGAGTATAAAAGTTTGAAAAATTTGCAGCCTGGTGATGCCATAGAAAAGAAAAACCCATTTGGAGGGAGATATTCAAGCCAGCTGCAGAAATCTGCCCAAGTAATGAAGAGCCAAATGTTAATTGCCAAGACAATGGGGAAAATGTCTCCCAGATATGTCAGAGTTTTTGACAGCAGCCCCTCCCATCACAGACCTAGGAGGAAAAAATGGTTTCATGGTCTGGGCCCAGGGCCTTGCTGTTTTGTGCAGTCTCAGGACTTGGTGCTTTGCATCCCAGCCATGGCTAAAAGTGGCCAATATACAGCTCAGGCCATTGCTTCAGGGGGTTCAAGCCCCAAGCCGGTCAAGAATTGAGGTTTGGAAACTTCCACCTAGATTTCAGAGGATGTATGAAATTGCCTGGATCTCCAGAGGGAAGTCTGCTTCAGGGGTGAAGCCCTGATGGAGAACCTCTGCTAGAGTGGTGCAAGGGGGAAATGCGGGGTTGGAGCCCCCACACAGAGTCCCCACTGTGGCACTGCCTAGTGGAGCTGTGAGAAGAGGGCCACTGTCCTCCAGACCCCAGAATGATAGATCCACCAACAGCTTGCACCATGGACCTGAAAAAGCTGCAGACACTCAATGCCAGCCCACGAAAGTAGCCAGGATGGGGGCTGTACCCTGCAAAGCCATAGGGGCAGAGCTACCCAAGACCATAGGAGCCCACCCCTTTCATCGGAATTACCTGGATGTGAAACATGGAGTCAAAGGTGATTATTTAGGAGCTTTAAGGTTTAATGGGTACCCCACTGGCATTGGATTTTGAACTTGCATGGGGTCTGTAGCCCTTAAGTTTTGGCCAATTTCTTCCCTTTGGAATGGAAGCATTTATCCAATTTCTGTATCCCCATTGTATCTTGAAAGGAACTAACTCTAGTTTTATTATTTTACAGGCTCATAGGCGGAAGGGAGTTGCCTTGTCTCAGATGAACTTTTGGACTGTGGACATTTGAGTTAATGTTGAAATGAGCTAAGATGTTGGGAGACTGTTGAGAAGGCGTGGTTCATTTTGAAATGTGAAAAAGATGAGATTTGGGAGGGGCCAGGGGCAGAATGATATGTTTTGCCTCTGTGTTTCCACCAAAATCTCATCTTGAATTGTAATCCCCATAATTCCCACCTGTTGAGGAAGGACCTTGTGGGATGTGATTTGATCATGGAGGCAGTTTTCCCCATACTATTCTCGTGATAGTGAGTGAGTCCTAATAAGATCTGATGGTTTTATAAGTGTTTGACAGTTTCTCCTACACATGCATTCCCTCTCTCACCTGCCACCATGTAAGACATGTCTGCTACACCTTCCACCATGATTGTAGTTTCCTGAGGCCTCCCTAGCCATGCAGAACTGTGAGTCAATTAAACTTCTTTCCTTTATAAATTACCCAGTCTTAGTAGTATTCTTTATAGCAGTGGGAGAACAGATTAATATAGTTACTATAGCCTTGTAATATAGTTTGAAGTCTGGCAATGTGATGCCTCCAGCTATTTTTCATTTTGCTTAGGATTACTTTGGTTATTTGGGCTTTTTTGTTCCACATGAATTTCAGAATTGTTTTCTCTAATTCTGTGAAAAATGATGTTGGTAATTTGACAGAAAATATGTTTAATTTGTAGATTGTTTTGTGAGGTATGGTCATTTTTATTTTAACCCCATTAAAAAGTGATCAAAGAACATGAACAGACATTTCTCAAAGGAAGACATGCAAGGAAGGCCAACAAACATATGAAAAAATGCTTGACATTACTAATCATCAGAGAAATGCAAATTGAAAGATACTATCTCACACCAGTCTGAATGGCTATTATTAAAAGGTCAAAAATAATAGATGTTGGCAAAGTTGTGGAGAAAAGGAAATGCTTATTCATTTTTGGTGGGTATGTAAATTAATTCAACCCCTATGAAAAACAGTATCTAGATCTCTCAATGAACTAAAAATAGAACTATAATTCATCACAGCAATCCCACTACTGTGTATCTACCCCAAAGAAATCACTTTATCAGAAAGGCATCTGCACTTGTATGTTTATCACAACACTATTCACAATAGCAAAGTCATGGAATCAACCTGTGTCTCTCTAGGGTTGACTAAACAAAGAAAATGTAGCACATATTTACCTTGGAATACTATGCAGCCATAAGAGGAATGAAATTGAGAGCATGTCCTTTGCAGCAACATGGATGGAGCTGGAGGCCATTATCCTAGGTGAAATAACTCAGAAACAGAAAATCAAATACTTCATGTTCTCACTTAGAATTGGAGCTAAAAATGGGTACACATGGACATAAAGATGGAAATAATAAACACAAGGGCTCCAAAAGGGGAGAAGTTGGGAGTGAGGTGAAATTGAAAAACTACTTATTGAGTACTATGTTCACTATTTGGGTAATAGCGTTCAGTAGCGTTCAATAGAAGCCCAAATCCTGGCATTACACAATGTACCCACATAAGAAACTTGCACATGTATCCCCTGAATTTATAATAAAAATAAATTTAAAAAATTTCTGCACAGTAAAGGAAACAATCAACAGCCTGTAGAGACAAGTTGTACAATGGGAGGAAATATTTGCAAACTATTCATCTGACAAGGGACTAATATTCAAAATATACAACAAACTCAACCAACTCAACAGCAAAATCACCCAAATAATTTGATTTAAAATGGGCAGAAGATCTGAATATAAATTTCTCAAGATAATACATATAAATGGCCAATATGTATGTAAAAATGCTCAACATTACTACTCATCAGATAAATACAAATCAAAACCACAATGAGATATTTTGTCATCCCACCTAGAATGGTTATTATCAAAAAGACAAAAAATAACTGGTGAAGATGCAGAGACAAGGTAATCCATACATTGTTAGTGGGAATATAAATTAGTATAGCCACTATGGAAAGCAGTATATAGGTTTCTCTATAAACTGGAAATAGAACTACCATAAGACCCACCAATCCCACTACTGGGTATATATCCAAGGAAAAGAAAATCAATATAGGAAGAGATATCTGCACTCCTATATTTATTATAGCCCTAGTCATAACAGCCAAGATATGGAATCAACCTAAATGCCCATCAATAAATGAATAGATAAAGAAAATGTTACACACACACACACACACACACACTAATACTATTCAGACATAAAAAGGATTTTATGTTAAGTAAAATAAGCACAGAAAGACAAATTACCATGTTCTCACCCATATGCAGGATATAAAAAAACTGAGCTCATTGAAGTAGAGTGTAATGTTATGGTTATTAGAGGCTGGAAAGCACAGGGGGAAGGGAGGACGGAGGAGATGGTTTAATGGACAAGATTCCTCTTAAATAGGAGTAATAAGTTCTAGTGTTTTACAACCCTGTAGGATAAATATAGTTAACAATAATTTATTGTATATTGAACATATACAGGCTAGAAAAGAGGATTTTAGATGGTCCAAACACAAAGAAATTATCAGTTTGAGGTGATGCATATGCTAATTACCCTGATTTGATCATTACACATTTTATACATGTATCAAAATATCATTTTGTACCCCATAAATGTGTACGATTATTATGGGTCAATTGAAAATTAAAAAAAAAGAAAAGCAGAGTTAACCAAAATACAAGACAAAATTTTAAATTATTTTTTGTCAGCTAAAAACCCAAGAAAACAATAAAGTCAAACAGCAATGTTCATGGACATCAAGGGGCTGATCTAGAAACAAATTGAAATAAATTACTGAGATTAACAGAAATGGGTAATTACACATCTCTTTTTGAATTATACATGACCAGTGAAATTACTAGTTTGATGTAACATGTTAGAAGGTGCTCCTTTTGCTACCAATTAGACTATGAGAATTTTCTTGTATCTTTAAACAAAGATAGTTGTGTATCCTGACACATAGGATTGCAGATAAAGCAGTAATTTAACTACAAAATTGCCTAGCTTCCTGTTTATTTTTGGAGTATTCAGAATACATATAATTAGATTTCTGAGCATAGAATTATGTCCAAGGGAGGATGGTAAAAAGATACCCTTCTGCTTTCAGTACATTTGAAGCAAGTATATACATATCGTCACAGAGTTGTGGAGTAGCTTCAAAACGGAAAATTATCTGACAAAATTGTGATTAGGCAGGTTGACTCCAGCCATGAATCTGCAGCAACTCGACAATCAGGTACAGCAGTCCTAAATTCAACTCGCAATTTTTCTTAGAGAAATTATTCCCTATGTCTCATCATGAAAATCTTTGATTCATGCTGGCCTTCATGGCCTACTCTTCAATTAGACCATGTTCTAATATTCTTGCCCTCACAGAATATACATTTAGAGGCAATGAAAATTACTGTTATCCTGTTACTTCTTGAGTTTTCCTAACCTACATTCACTGCCTTTACACTCTTTGACCTTTTGCACATCCTTCCCACACATGGTCAGATGCAATGTTACCAAAGAAACAGAGTAACATAACTTCATTGTACACTGGGGTCAAAGTTCTAACTTTGTCAATATTAGCTAGTCAATTTTAATATTAAAATGAAGTTATATCTAATGTTGAATATGACGAAAGGCATGCTCATTAATTGGCTCTAGAGAGGTATTGGCACTTTGGAAGACTTGGGGTTATACTGAATTTAATGATATTGTAAATGTTTATCATTCATCTAGTTTAAATGCACTTAGATTACATTTTAGGCTTCAATTGTAACTGATTCATACATACATATTTTATACATCTAAAGAGAGAAAGTATCATATACAATCAGTTGTATCATTTTCTCACTTTTTTTCCCTTGGGCTTTTTGTTTTCTGCTTATCTCAAATCAAAATTTTACACACTCCCAAAAAATTTATTTTGAAAACACTCCACCCATTTAGGAGTACAGTGCTGAATATTATCTTTATTTAAAGGAAGGGAACAGAAATAATCAAGAAACTTGAAAAAAATGGCATATAATGCCAAAGTATCAGTTGAAGAGATGGCAAACATTTGGGTAGGACTCTAGCTAGGATAGTGGCTAAATGCTATAAAATTATTGGAGTTCAAAGTTAGCTAAGGAGTCAAAAGTTCAGGTTTTCTGGCCAAAACACCAATGAGTAAATTTTTGGGTGTTTGGAACAGCCCAAAATGTTCAAAGACCAAAGTATCATATTTATTTGTTCATTTGTTTAATTATTATTTTAAATCTATGTCCTATAGCACACTTATCATGTGCCATGTGCTGTTTTGAGTGCTTTGCAAATATTAACTCGGCTAGTCTTCATACTAATCTTATGAGATAGATATTACTTCTCTAGGCACAGAGGTGGTAAGAAAATTGCTCAATTTCATATGCCTAATAAGTACAGGAGCCTGGATTTAATTTCATGCTAGAATCAGACTTTTCTGAATGTACTTATTTTTATTTTTTCTTTTTAATTTTGGCACATGTAAATGTTTTACATATTTAAACTTTAAAAATATGTGTATATTTTCTACTTTTGTTTATTGAAGTAGTCTAAAACAATATAAAAATGTGGTCTAGAGGGAGACCTCAAAATACGATTTTCTTGGAGAAATAAGGACAGGAAATGTGTAAGAAGAGCCTGGGAAACTTTGTCATACCCCACAATTGGGGTGAGATGATATCTCATTGTAGTTTTCATTTGCATTTCCTTGCTGATCAATGATTTTGAGCACAGTTTTAAACACCTGTTGGCCATTTATATGTCTTCTTTAGAGGAATGTCAGTTCAATCTTTTTTTTTTTTTTTTTTTTGAGGCGGAGTCTCGTTCTGTCACCAAGCTGGAGTGCAGTCGCGATCTTGGCTCACTACAATCTCTGACTCCCAGGTTCAAGCGATTCTCCTGCCTCAGCCTCCCGAGTAGCTGGGATTACAGGCGCCCACTACCACGCCTGGCTAATTTCTGTATTTTTAGTAGAGACGGGGTTTCACCGTGTTGGCCAGGATGGTCTGAATCTCCTGACTTCGTGATCCGCCCGCCTCGGCCTCCCAAAGTGCTGGGAGTACAGGTGTGAGCCACCGTGCCTGGCCGTCAGTTCAAATCTTTAATCCATTTCTGAATCAGGTTATTAGATGTTTTTCTGCAGAGTGGTTTGTGCTCCTTGTATATTCTGGTTATTAATCCCTAGTCAGATGAATAGTTTACAGTTTATTTAAACAGATCCTATCTGTTGTCAGTAAATAATGAAGTATTTATAAATAAAGTGATGAGTCAAGCATTTGCTTTAAACACTTCAGAAATAAACAATCAAGCAAAAGAATAAGTGAATAAATAAATAGTAAAATTAAGTAAAAGTGGAAGAATGTAGAAGAAACAAAATGGACAAAACGTTGATAATTGTTAAACTGGGAAATGTACCTGAGGTTTTATTTTGCTCTTTCATTCACTTTCGTCTATTTGGAAATTCCCATGATAAAAATAATCTTCTAAATGTGCTATAAGAGTCAGCACTTGTTGATTTGCTACCCACAGGAATTTTATGCTAGAAAGCAAACATAAAGACTATTCCATTTTATCCTAATCCCACCCTCCATCTGGGCTCCCTTTCTGAAGAAGTGTGAAATCACAGATAATGAGGGGCAAGAAGGAATGAGAAAACAAGAGAGACAAAACACAAACTCTTCTTCCATGGTGGGCTTCTAAACCTGAAAGATCAAGCTAGGGGAAGGAGAAATTTTTAATGTAGATGAAATGTGAAGTTCTGCTAACTCTTAACTAGAAAATTTAATTACTGAAATGAGACTTCCTGTTTGGAACGAAAGTGTCTGGAAAGGCTGTGGAATCTGCCCAACATTTCATTCATGAGTGTCTCAGGTAAGGTTCTCTGCAAAGCAGACTCTTTAGATTTATTGTAAAGTTCTCTTGGGCACAACATCTCTGAGGGGTGAGGAACAATAGAACAGTAGGTAGAGGAAGGACTCAAGTTGTAACGCAAGAGTAAGAAAGACCTTCGCTATTCTGACATAAATTTATGAAACTTGGATGGCCCTTGGAAATTGTCCCAAATTGAGACAAGGCAGCTAAGCCTTTGTAACCAAAGCATCACTGACCACTGGACTCAGCTGACCTTGGGAAATGAGTGTGGTTTTGTTCAAGGCAATTCCTTCATTGGTACTTACCTATGAGCCACTAACAGCCTACACTCCTGTCGTCTAAAGGAATGAGTACCTCCAACCAGAAGGGAGATTTGGAGAGTACATCACAACATTCCCCTCAAGGAGTCAAGGGAAAAACAAGAACAAAACTCCTTTTTGAAAGATTACAGAATTCAGCTTATTTAAGATAATGACTGTGTGAATGTACACACATACAATATATATTCATGCATATATTGCTACCTGAGTAGTGAGTATATAAAATAACCTAACCTGACTAAGCTTGGTTGGAATCCTGACTCCGTTTTAATTAGTTATGTGAGATTTTCAGTTTCCCATCTAGAAAATTGGAAAGGCACACAGTGGTTTTCCACAAAAGTAGTTTTCAAGCTTCAGGGTGCATCAAATTTATCAGCAAAGCTTGTCAAAACACAGATGTCTTATTTAGCATTTCTGGAGGTGGAGCCTGGAAGTCTGCATTTTTATCATGTATCTCAAGGAGATTTTGATTATATATATATAAATATATATTTCAGTTATATATTTCTGTTACTAATTTGGACCAATATTTAATATTCAGTGTTCTGGAAAACACTTTGTAAGTGGTTAACAGAATGTCATAGAACATACCTCTTCCATCTCCAATACATATTAAAATGTGTGTTTTTTTTCTGTCAGTGGTGAAGATAATAAATTAGTCACCATAACATCTGACATAGCAGAATTAACTAAAATCATTTCCATAAGAGCATCAACATACTGAAATTAAAACCCTCATGATACAATAATAATTGTGATATTAGAGACAAAAACTCTTGAAGTGTATGTACATAACAGAAGATATACTTGAATTAAAAGCAAATTATACATAATAAAAATAATACTGTTTCTAAAGATAAGAGAAAAGGAATAACAAAGGAACATTTCTGGAAACTCTTTGCTGGATATGGGAAAATACTGAGACTGGGAAGAACAGAGTAAAAATATTAAAAGTCAAACTAGTGTCCAAAATATCAGGTTGACTTGTCACTCTTATGGGGGAAAAAATCTTACAATAAACCATAAAATCTCAACTGAAAAATGGGTAGCGTATGTTTTCTATCTTAAAGTTATGGATGATTGTTCTAAAATAGAAAGTATGTAGCAATGAAACTGATTATGTGCATGCACAAATTGCGCCAATAAGATATAATATAGCTATTTTTAAAGTGACTGATTTTTTTTCTTTTTTTAATTATTTATTTATTTATTTTTATTTTTATTATTATTATTATACTTTAGGGTTTAGGGTACATGTGCACAATGTGCAGGTTAGTTACATATGTATACATGTGCCATGCTAGTGCGCTGCACCCACTAACTTGTCGTCTAGCATTAGGTATATCTCCCAATGCTATCCCTCCCCCCTCCCCCCACCCCACAACAGTCCCCAGAGTGTGATGTTCCCCTTCTTGTGTCCATGTGATCTCATTGTTCAGTTACCACCTATGAGTGAGAATATGTGGTGTTTGGTTTTTTGTTCTTGCGATAGTTTACTGAGAATGATAATTTCCAATTTCATCCATGTCCCTACAAAGGACATGAACTCATCATTTTTTATGGCTGCATAGTATTCCATGGTGTATATGTGCCACATTTTCTTAATCCAGTCTATCATTGTTGGACATTTGAGTTGGTTCCAAGTCTTTGCTATTGTGAATAATGCCGCAATAAACATACGTGTGCACGTGTCTTTATAGCAGCATGATTTATAGTCCTTTGGGTATATACCCAGTAATGGGATGGCTGGGTCAAATGGTATTTCTAGTTCTAGATCCCTGAGGAATCGCCACACTGACTTCCACAGTGGTTGAACTAGTTTACAGTCCCACCAACAGTGTAAAAGTGTTCCTGTTTCTCCACATCCTCTCCAGCACCTGTTGTTTCCTGACTTTTTAATGATTGCCATTCTAACTGGTGTGAGATGGTGTCTCATTGTGGTTTTGATTTGCATTTATCTGATGGCCAGTGATGGTGAGCATTTTTTCATGTGTTTTTTGGCTGCATAAATGTCTTCTTTTGAGAAGTGTCTGTTCATGTCCTTCGCCCACTTTTTGATGGGGTTGTTTGTTTTTTTCTTGTAAATTTGTTGGAGTTCATTGTAGATTCTGGATATTAGCCCTTTGTCAGATGAGTAGGTTGAGAAAATTTTCTCCCATTTTGTAGGTTGCCTGTTCACTCTGATGGTAGTTTCTTTTGCTGTGCAGAAGCTCTTTAGTTTAATTAGATCCCATTTGTCAATTTTGTCTTTTGTTGCCATTGCTTTTGGTGTTTTGGACATGAAGTCCTTGCCCATGCCTATGTCCTGAATGGTAATGCCTAGGTTTTCTTCTAGGGTTTTTATGGTTTTAGGTCTAACGTTTAAGTCTTTAATCCATCTTGAATTGATTTTTGTATAAGGTGTAAGGAAGGGATCCAGTTTCAGCTTTCTCCATATGGCTAGCCAGTTTTCCCAGCACCATTTATTAAATAGGGAATCCTTTCCCCATTGCTTGTTTTTCTCAGGTTTGTCAAAGATCAGATAGTCGTAGATATGCGGCGTTATTTCTGAGGGCTCTGTTCTGTTCCATTGATCTATATCTCTGTTTTGGTACCAGTACCATGCTGTTTTGGTTACTGTAGCCTTGTAGTATAGTTTGAAGTCAGGTAGTGTGATGCCTCCAGCTTTGTTCTTTTGGCTTAGGGTTGACTTGGCGATGTGGGCTCTTTTTTGGTTCCATATGAACTTTAAAGTAGTTTTTTCCAATTCTGTGAAGAAAGTCATTGGTAGCTTGATGGGGATGGCATTGAATCTGTAAATTACCTTGGGCAGTGTGGCCATTTTCACAATATTGATTCTTCCTACCCATGAGCATGGAATGTTCTTCCATTTGTTTGAATCCTCTTTTATTTCGTTGAGCAGTGGTTTGTAGTTCTCCTTGAAGAGGTCCTTCACATCCCTTGTAAGTTGGATTCCTAGGTATTTTATTCTCTTTGAAGCAATTGTGAATGGGAGTTCACTCATGATTTGGCTCTCTGTTTGTCTGTTGTTGGTGTATAAGAATGCTTGTGATTTTTGTACATTGATTTTGTATCCTGAGACTTTGCTGAAGTTGCTTATCAGCTTAAGGAGATTTTGGGCTGAGACAATGGGGTTTTCTAGATATACAATCATGTCGTCTGCAAACAGGGACAATTTGACTTCCTCTTTTCCTAATTGAAGACCATTTATTTCCTTCTCCTGCCTAATTGCCCTGGCCAGAACTTCCAACACTATGTTGAATAGGAGTGGTGAGAGAGGGCATCCCTGTCTTGTGCCAGTTTTCAAAGGGAATGCTTCCAGTTTTTGCCCATTCAGTATGATATTGGCTGTAGGTTTGTCATAGATAGCTCTTATTATTTTGAAATACGTCCCATCAATACCTAATTTATTGAGAGTTTTTAGCATGAAGCGTTGTTGAATTTTGTCAAAGGCTTTTTCTGCGTCTATTGAGATAATCATGTGGTTTTTGTCTTTGGCTCTGTTTATATGCTGGATTACATTTATTGATTTGCATATATTGAACCAGCCTTGCATCCCAGGGATGAAGCCCACTTGATCATGGTGGATAAGCTTTTTGATGTGCTGCTGGATTCAGTTTGCCAGTATTTTATTGAGGATTTTTGCATCAATGTTCTTCAAGGATATTGGTCTAAAATTCTGTTTTTTGGTTGTGTCTCTGCCCGGCTTTGGTATCAGAATGATGCTGGCCTCATAAAATGAGTTAGGGAGGATTCCCTCTTTTTCTATTGATTGGAATAGTTTCAGAAGGAATGGTACCAGTTCCTCCTTGTACCTCTGATAGAATTCGGCTGTGAATCCATCTGGTCCTGGACTCCTTTTGGTTGGTAAGCTATTGATTTTTGCCACAATTTCAGCTCCTGTTATTGGTCTATTCAGAGATTCAACTTCTTCCTGGTTTAGTCTTGGGAGAGTGTATGTGTCGAGGAATTTATCCATTTCTTCTAGATTTTCTAGTTTATTTGTGTAGAGGTGTTTGTAGTATTCTCTGATGGTAGTTTGTATTTCTGTGGGATCAGTGGTGATATCCCCTTTATCATTTTTTATTGCATCTATTTGATTCTTCTCTCTTTTTTTCTTTATTAGTCTTGCTAGAGGTCTATCTATTTTGTTGATCCTTTCAAAAAACCAGCTTCTGGATTCATTAATTTTTTGAAGGGTTTTTTGTGTCTCTATTTCCTTCAGTTCTACTCTGATTTTAGTTATTTCTTGCCTTCTGCTAGCTTTTGAATGTGTTTGCTCTTGCTTTTCTAGTTCTTTTAATTGTGATGTTAGGGTGTCAATTTTGGATCTTTCCTGCTTTCTCTTGTGGGCATTTAGTGCTATAAATTTCCCTCTACACACTGCTTTGAATGCGTCCCAGAGATTCTGGTATGTTGTGTCTTTGTTCTCGTTGGTTTCAAAGAACATCTTTATTTCTGCCTTCATTTCGTTATGTACCCAGTAGCCATTCAGGAGCAGGTTGTTCAGTTTCCATGTAGTTGAGCGGTTTTGAGTGAGATTCTTAATCCTGAGTTCTAGTTTGATTGCACTGTAGTCTGAGAGATAGTTTGTTATAATCTCTGTTCTTTTACATTTGCTGAGGAGAGCTTTACTTCCAAGTATGTGGTCAATTTTGGAATAGGTGTGGTGTGGTGCTGAAAAAAATGTATGTTCTGTTGATTTGGGGTGGAGAGTTCTGTAGATATCTATTAGGTCTGCTTGGTGCAGAGCTGAGTTCAATTCCTGGGTATCCTTGTTGACTTTCTGTCTCGTTGATCGGTCTAATGTTGACAGTGGGGTGTTAAAGTCTCCCATTATTAATGTGTGGGAGTCTAAGTCTCTTTGTAGGTCACTCAGGACTTGCTTTATGAATCTGGGTGCTCCTGTATTGGGTGCATATATATTTAGGATAGTTAGCTCTTCTTGTTGAATTGATCCCTTTACCATTATGTAATGGCCTTCTTTGTCTCTTTTGATCTTTGTTGGTTGAAAGTCTGTTTTATCAGAGACTAGGATTGCAACCCCTGCCTTTTTTTGTTTTCCATTTGCTTGGTAGATCTTCCTCCATCCTTTTATTTTGAGCCTATGTGTGTCTCTGCACGTGAGATGGGTTTCCTGAATACATCACACTGATGGGTCTTGACTCTTTATCCAATTTGCCAGTCTGTGTCTTTTAATTGGAGCATTTAGTCCATTTACATTTAAAGTTAATATTGTTATGTGTGAATTTGATCCTGTCATTATGATGTTAGCTGGTGATTTTGCTCGTTAGTTGATGCAGTTTCTTCCTAGTCTCGATGGTCTTTACATTTTGGCATGATTTTGCAGCGGCTGGTACCGGTTGTTCCTTTCCATGTTTAGCACTTCCTTCAGGAGCTCTTTTAGGGCAGGCCTGGTGGTGACAAAATCTCTCAGCATTTGCTTGTCTGTAAAGTATTTTATTTCTCCTTCACTTATGAAGCTTAGTTTGGCTGGATATGAAATTCTGGGTTGAAAATTCTTTTCTTTAAGAATGTTGAATATTGGCCCCCACTCTCTTCTGGCTTGTAGGGTTTCTGCTGAGAGATCCGCTGTTAGTCTGATGGGCTTCCCTTTGAGGGTAACCCAACCTTTCTCTCTGGCTGCCCTTAATATTTTTTCCTTCATTTCAACTTTGGCGAATCTGACAATTATGTGTCTTGGAGTTGCTCTTCTCGAGGAGTATCTTTGTGGCGTTCTCTGTATTTCCTGAATCTGAACATTGGCCTGCCTTGCTAGATTGGGGAAGTTCTCCTGGATAATATCCTGCAGCGTGTTTTCCAACTTGGTTCCATTCTCCCCATCACTTTCAGGTACACCAATCAGATGTAGATTTGGTCTTTTCACATAGTCCCATATTTCTTGGATGCTTTGCTCATTTCTTTTTATTCTTTTTTCTCTAAACTTCCCTTCTGGCTTCATTTCATTCATTTCATCTTCCATTGCTGATACCCTTTCTTCCAGTTGATCGCATCGGCTCCTGAGGCTTCTGCATTCTTCACGTAGTTCTCGAGCCTTGGTTTTCAGCTCCATCAGCTCCTTTAAGCACTTCTTTGTATTGGTTATTCTAGTTATACATTCTTCTAAATTTTTTTCAAAGCTTTCAACTTCTTTGCCTTTGGTTTGAATGTCCTCCCGTAGCTCAGAGTAATTTGATCGTCTGAAGCCTTTTTCTCTCAGCTAGTCAAAGTCATTCTCCATCCAGCTTTGTTCCGTTGCTGGTGAGGAGCTGCGTTCCTTTGGAGGAGGAGGGGCGCTCTGCGTTTTAGAGTTTCTAGTTTTTCTGTTCTGTTTTTTCCCCATCTTTGTGGTTTTGTCTACTTTTGGTCTTTGATGATGGTGATGTACAGATGGGTTTTCGGTGTGGATGTCCTTTCTGTTTGTTAGTTTTCCTTCTAACAGACAGGACCCTCAGCTGCAGGTCTGTTGGAGTACCCGGCCGTGTGAGGTGTCAGTGTGCCCCTGCTGGGGGGTGCCTCCCAGTTAGGCTGCTCGGGGGTCAGGGGTCAGGGACCCACTTGAGGGGGCAGTCTGCCCGTTCTCAGATCTCCAGCTGCGTGCTGGGAGAACCACTGCTCTCTTCAAAGCTGTCAGACAGGGACATTTAAGTCTGCAGAGGTTACTGCTGTCTTTTTGTTTGTCTGTGCCCTGCCCCCAGAGGTGGAGCCTACAGAGGCAGGCAGGCCTCCTTGAGCTGTGGTGGGCTCCACCCAGTTCGAGCTTCCGGGCTGCTTTGTTTACCTAAGCAAGCCTGGGCAATGGCGGGCGCCCCTCCCCCAGCCTCGCTGCCGCCTTGCAGTTTGATCTCAGACTGCTGTGCTAGCAATCAGCGAGATTCCGTGGGGGTAGGACCCTCCGAGCCAGGTGCAGGATATAATCTCGTGGTGTGCCATTTTTTAAGCCGGTCGGAAAAGCGCAATATTCGGGTGGGAGTGACCCGATTTTCCAGGTGCTGTCCGTCACCCCTTTCTTTGACTCAGAAAGGGAACTCCCTGACCCCTTGCGCTTCCCAAGTGAGGCAATGCCTCGCCCTGCTTCAGCTCGCGCACAGTGCGCACACCCACTGACCTGCGCCCACTGTCTGGCACTCCCTAGTGAGATGAACCCGGTACCTCAGCTGGAAATGCAGAAATCACTCGTCTTCTGCGTCGCTCACGCTGGGAGCTGTGGACCGGAGCTGTTCCTATTTGGTCGTCTTGGCTCCTCCCCCATCGTGGTAGGAGCATTCTAATTTTACTCTTTTCTTTATTTTGAAACATACAACAAATTATTGTTAACTCTAGTTATTCTGTTGTGAATTCAAATACTAGATCTTACTCTTTCTATCTAACTTTATTTTTGTACCCATTAGCCATCCCCACTTCACTCTTTCCTCTTCACTAACTTTCCCAGCCTTTGGTAACCATCATTCTACAACCGTTATCTGAATGATACAAATAAAACTGGAGGACATTATGGTAAGTCGAGTAAACCAAGCACAGAATGAAAAAAAGGCGCATGTTCTTGCTCATATGTGGAAGCTAATAAAAACAAATTGAGCTCATGGAGACAGAGAGTAGAAGCTTTATTGATTTTTTTTTTCAAAGAACCAACTTTTGGTTTTATTGATTTTCTCTATTGTTTTTCTGTTCTCTATTTTCTTTATCTCTGTTATATTATGTATTATTTCTTTCCTTTTGCTTGCTTATCATTTTGTTTATTTTTCTTTTTCTAGTTTGTTAAATCACAAAGTTTGGTTGTTGATTTGAGATCTTTCTTGATTTTTTTTTGAATGCAAACATGTATAGCTTTTAATTTGCCCCTTACCACTGTATTTGCTGCTTCTTATAAGTGTTAGTACGTTGTGTTTTCATTTTTATTCATCTCTAAGTATTTTCTAGTTTCTCTCGTAATTTCTTCTTTAATTCACTGATTGTTTAACAGCATGTTGTTTAATTTCCACACATTTGTGATTTTCATTTTTTATTCTGTTACTGATGTTTAACTTCATCTCGTTGCAGTTAAAAGAGCTATTTTGTTGTTTCATATGTATTTTAAAAATTATCGAGACTTTATTTGTGACCTAACATATGGTGTATTCTCAAAAATGTCCCTGTGCACTTGATAAGAATGTCCTGTTGTTATTATTTTGTGTCCTGTATACCTGTTAGATTTAGCTGGTTTACTGTGTTGGCCAAGCTCTCTATTTTTAGATTTACCTTCTGTCTGTTTGTTCTTGTTGACAGTGGGATATCGACCTTTCTGACTATAGTTGTAGAAAATATTGACAGTGGGATATTGACCTTTCTGACTATAACTGTAGAAATGTGTATTTCTCCCTCCAAGTCTGTCAATTTTTGCTTTATATATTTTGATGATCTGTTATTAAGTATGCAAGTGATTATAAGCTTTATATTTTTTGTGTTGAAACTGTTATTAATAGGTGATATCCTTCTTTGTTGCTTATATATATATTTTTTAATTTAAAGCCCATTCTATCTGATATTAGTACAGTCATCCCTGCTCTTTTTTGGTTACTCTTTGCCTGGAATACAATTTTCCATTTTTTTCACTTTCAACCTATTAGTGTCTTTGAATCTAAAGTGAGTTTCTTTGAATCTAAAATGAATTTCTTTTTCATATATATAAATTATGTTTTTATAATCCATTCTGCTAATCTCTGTTTTTATTTTAATGGAAAGTTTTAATCCATTTACATTTAAGTAATTACTAATAAGAAAGAGAGGGACATCCGTCATTTTGCTATTTGTTTCCTATATGCCTCATAGTTTTTCTGTCTCTAATTTCTTGCATTACTAGTTCTTGTATTTAGTTGATATTTTATAGTAAAATATTATAATTTGCTCATTAATTTATTTTGTGGATATTCTATAACTGTTTTCTTAGTAGTTACCATCAGGATTACACTTAATATTCTAAAGTTATAACACTCTAATTTGAATTTATATTAGCTTACTTTCAATAACTTACACAAACTTGGCTTATTTTCAGCACTATCTCAACCTGTTTTAGTTATTCATGGCACAAAATTACACATTTGTGCATCGTGAATTCAAAAACTTAAGCCAGTAATTATTTTTAATGCATTGTTCTCTTTTTTTAGCATTAAAAAACAGATTCAGGGCTGGGTGCAGTGGCTCATACCTGTAATCCTAGAACTTTGGGAGGCTGAGGCGGGCGGATCACCTGAGGTCAGGAGTTCGAGACCAGCCTGGCCAACATGGGGAAACCCTGTTTCTACTAAAAATACAAAAAAATTATCCGGGTGTGGTGGTGGGCGCATGTAGTCCCAGCTACTCGGGAGGCTGAGGCAGCAGAATGGCATGAACCTGGGAGGTAGAGCTTGCAGTGAGCCAAGATCGTGCCACTGCACTCCAGCCTGGGCAACAGAGCAAGACTCCGTCTCAAAATAATAAAAAAAAAAAAACAACCAGATTCAGGAGTTACATGTGCTAAATTGTTACATGGGTATATTGTGAAAATAGTGAAAAAAAAAAGAAAGAAATATAATTGAATCTCTAAATGGCTTTGGACAGTGTGGCCATTTTGACAATATTAATTTTCCCTCTCCGTGAACATAAAATGTATTTTTATTTGTTTGTGTCATCTCTGATTTCTTTACGCAGTGTTTTGTCATTCTCATTGTAGAGATTTTCCACCTCCTTGGTTAGCTGTATTCCTAGGGGTTTTATTCTTTTTGTGGCTATTGTGAATTGGATTGTGTTCTTGATTTGGCTCTCAGTTTGGCTGTTGTTGGTGTATAGGAATGGTACTGATTTTTGTATGTTGATTTTGTATCCTGAAACTTTAAATACAATGTTGTATATCAGATCATGAAACCTTTGGGCAAAGAGTAGAGGGTTTTCCAAGTATAGAATCATATTGTCTGCCAAGAGGGATAGTTTGACTTCCTGTCTGCCTATTTGGATGCCTTTTATTTATTTCTCTTGACTGATTGTCCTGGCCACGATTTCCTTCCAGGGCTTCACTTTTATGTTGAATGAAAGTTGTGTGAGAGAGCATCCTTGTCTTGTTCCCGTTGTCAAGGGGAATGCTTCCAGCTTTTGCCTATTCAGTATTATTTTCACTATGTATTTTTCGTAGATGGCTTTTATTATTTTGAAGTATGTCCCTTCAATGCCTAGTTTGTGGAGAATTTTTAACATGAAGTTATATTGAATTTTATCAAAATACTTTTCTGCATCTATCGAGATGATCATGTAGTTTGTGTTTTTAGTTCTGTTTATGTGATGAATCACATTTGTTGATTTGTGTATGTTGAATTAATTTTGCATCCCAGGGATAAAGCCTACTTGATTGTGGTGGATTATGTTTTTGATGTGCTGCTGGATTTTGTTTGCTGGTATTTTGTTGAGTATTTTTGGCATTTATATTCATCAAGAATATCGGCCTAAAGTTTTCTTTTTTGTTGGGTCTCTGCCAGGTTTTGATATCAGAAGGATTCTGGTCTCATTGAATGAGTTAGAAAGTAGTCCCTCCTCCTCAATTTTTTGCAATAGTTTCAAGAGAAATTGTACCAGCTTCTTTTTATATGTTTGGTAGAATTCAGCTGTCAATCTGTGTGGTCCTGGGATTTTTCTAGTTGGCTTTGGATTAATTATTTGATTTCAGAAATTGTTATTAGTCTGTTTGGGGATTCAATCTCTTCCTGGTTCAGTCTTGGGAGGTTGTATGTTTCCAGGAATGTATCAATTTCTTCTAGATTTTCTAGTTTGTGTTCATAGAGGTGTTCATAGTAGACCCTGAGGATTTTTGTATTTCTGTGGGGTCAGTGGTGATATCCCCTCTGTCATTTCTGATTGTGTTTATTTGGATCTTCTCTCTTTTTTACTTTATTAGTCTAGATAATGATCTATCTATTTCATTAATTCTTTCAAATAACCAGCTCCTGGTTTCATTGATCTTCATATGGTTTCTTGGATCTCAGTTTCCTTCAGTTCAGCTCTGATTTTGATTATTTCTTGTCTTCTGCTAGCTTTGGAGTTAGTTTGCTCTTGCTTCTGTATTTCCTCTAGATGTTATGTTAGGTTGTCAATTTGGGATCTTTCCAACTTTTTGATATATGAATTTGTGCTATAAACTTCCCTCTTAACATGTCTTTGGTTATGTCCCAGAGACTGTGAGATGTTGTATCTTTGTTGTCACTAGTTTCAAATAATTCATTGATTTTTGCCTTAATTTCAATATTTACCTAGATGTCATTCAGGAGCATGTTGTTTAATATTCATTTAATCATATGGTTTTGAGCGATTTTCTTAGCAGAGATTTCAATTTTTATTCTATTGTCCAAAGATGTGGTAGCTATAATTATATATTTTTTATATTTGCTGAGGGTTGTTTTACGACCAATTATATAGTCACTTTTAGAGTATGTGCCATGTGCAGATGAGAAGAATGTATGTTCTGTTGTTTTGGGGTGGAAATTCTATAGATGTCTATTAGGTCCATTTCATCAAGTGTCGAGTTAAAGTCCTGAATATGTTATTTTAGTTTTTTGCCTCAATGATCTGTCTAATACTGTCATTGGGGTGTTAAAATCTCCTATTATTATTGTGCAGTTATCTAAATTTCTAGGTCTTTAAGAACTTGCTTTATGTATTGGGGTGCTTCTGTGTTGGGTGTGTGTATACTTAGAATAGTTAGTTCTTCTTTGCAAATTGAGCCCTTTATCATTATGTAATGCTTTTCTTTGTCTTTTATGATCTTTGCTAGTTTAAAGTCTGTTTTCTCTGACATTAGAATTGCAACCCTTGCTGTTTTCTGTATTCTATTTGCTTAGTAGATTTCTCTCCATCTCTTTACATTGAGTCTATGTGTGTCATTGCATGTGAGATGGGTTTCTTGAAGATAACATATCATGGGGTTTGCTTCTTTATGCAGCTTACCACTATATGCCTTTTAATTGGGGTATTTAGCCCATTTATATTCAAGGTTAGTATTCATATTTGTGTATTTGATCCTGTTATCATGATGTCAGCTTGCTACTATGCAGACTTGCTTATGTGGTTGCTTTATAGTGTCACTGGTCTGTGTACTTACATGTGTTTTTGTAATGGCTGGTCATTAATGGTCTTTCTTTTCCATAATTAGCACTCCCTTCAGGGCCTCTTGTGAGGCAGGTCTGAGGTCCCATGGTGATGAATTCTTTTAGCATTCGTTTGTCTGAAAAGGATCTTATATTTCCTTTGTTTATAATGCTTAGTTTAGCCAGATATGAAATTCTTGGTTGAAAATTCTTAACTTTAACAATGCTGAATATAGGTCCCAAATCTCTTCTGGCTTGTAGGATTTCTGCTGAAAGATCCACTGTTAGCCTAATGGGGTCCCCCTTGTAGGTGACCTGTCCCTTTTCTTTAGCTGCCTTTAAAATTTTTTCTTTCATTTCAACCTTGGAGAACCTAATGACTATGTGTTTTGGGAATTGTCTCCTTGTGTGGTATTTTTCAGGGGTACTCTACATTTCCTTAATTTGAGTGGTGGCTTCGCTAGTGAGGTTGGGTAAATTTTTATGGACAATATCATGAAATATTTTTTCCAAGTTGCTTGATTTCTCTCCTTGTCTCTCAGGCACATCAATAAGTCATAGATTTGGTCTCTTTACATAATCCTACATATTTGGAGGTGTTGTTTATTCTTCTTTACAGTTTTTTATTTATTTTTCTCTGACTGAGTTATTTTAGAAAGCCAGTGTTCAAGCTCTGAGGTTCTTCCCTCAGATGGTCATTTGTGCTGCTCATACTTGCTATTGCATTATGAAATACTTGTAGAGTGTTTATCAGCTCTATCAGATAAGTTTTTTTTCTTATAATGGCCATTTGTCTATCCTCTCCTGTTTGATTTTATTGGTAAGCCTTAGATTACTCTTTTCTTATTATTTTTTATTTCTTTGTTTTTTACTGTAACTACTATTTCTTAGGTAATCCTTAGATTATTTGTATTGGGTTTCAACTATCTCCTGTATGTGAATGAACTTCATTCCTATCTGTATTCTGAATTCTATTTCTGTCACTTCATCCATCTCAGCCTGGTTAGGAACCATTGTTGGGAATTAGTACAGTTGTTTGGAGGTAAGAAGACACTGGCTTTTTGGGTTGCCAGAGTTCTTGCACTGGTTCTTTGTCATCGTTGTGGGCTGATATTCCTTTAATTACTGAAATTGCTGACGTTTGGAGTTTTAAAAATCCTGTTTGATGTCTTTGGGGTGTTAATATGGTATGATGTGGGTTCAGTCAACTGGATTTACTTCTGGAGGATTTTAGGGGCCAAGGCTCAGCTAAGGATTCCTGGATTGTGTACTATTAATCTAGGGGACTGATATCAAGCCCTTGGCTTTGTTCTTTGGCCCCTGAAGGTTAGGAACCTACCATGCTGGAGGGGTTGAATTGTTCCTGTACTGCTGGTCACAACATTCTAATAGGTGGTGTCAGCTACAGTGCTTAGTAGGGTGGTGGCCCTGGGATTCATAGATTCATCCTCATTTCCACATGATGGCAGCAGTGGCAGCATGACAGGGTGCGCAGTCATCGGTTACAGCAAGGTGCTGGCAGATGCAGGCCTGCTGGCCTCTTTGCAGGCATTTGCATGGTGGTGGTGGTAGCATGGTATGGGGGGTAAGGGGCTCTGCCAGTATCCATGTGCATTTGTGCCAGTGGTGGTGTTAGCATGGGGACGGGGTGCGAGTGTGCGCAGACTGTGTGCATCCTTTGTGTGCATGTTCACATGGGCAGAAGCTGCCACTGGGGTGTAGGTGGGTCCACTTGTGTAGTTTTGGGCTGGCGGCAGTGTCGATGTTGGGGCAATGAGCTAGTGGACATGGGACTGATGGTGTTCATGCCTTTGAATGCTCTGACATCAATGGAACCAGAGTGGGGGGATCATGGGGCAGTGTGCACTCATGTGGGGAGCTGTGAGGGCATGGGTGGTGCACACGCACATGTGCATTGTCAGGGAATAGGAGCCAAGTCCACCTGCACCCACACGAGAAGACAAAGTGATGTGGGGGTTGGTCATGGGTGAATGTGTGCAGACAAAGCAGCTCCAGGGAGGCTGCTGTGGGTGGAGGGCAAGAGTGGGCTGGTGCATATCCATGGGGGTGCTCAAGTGTGATCTGTCAGTGCAGGAGCTATGATGTACCCTGCCTGGGCATCCAAGGGTACACTACAAGCAGGCACAGCTAGGCTGGGGCCTTGGGAGAGGCCAGAAGACCAAGGGTTGCTTAGGTCAGACTGGCCCTCTTTCATGGGAAATACCACCCATCACTGTTCAGGTCCAGCAGTTTCACTAAGGCTAAAGTCTGCTAAGGGAGAAAGGTGAGCCTTGAGGGATAGGCATCCCTGGCTGTGCTCCATTACAGACACCTCCACACCAAACCCCCTGGGCTTCGCACAGGCTGGAATTCTGCCCCTACCACTTCTCTAAGAAGCTCTCCCTGCCAGCTTGAGCGTCCATGGGTGTTGTGGAGTCTACTGCTGGTAGGTTTCCATAGGCTCCCGGAGAGGTGAGTTGCTCTTTGCCTGCTCAACTCACCCATTCCCAAGGAGTCATTTGCATCTAAGAACAAGTCCTGGTGTGTGGTAGCCCCATGCAGGGTTCTCAGCGTCCTCCTCTTTCAGCCCACCATCTGTGTCTTGCCTCTGCCCACTCTCAGTGCCTTCGCTCTGAAGATGTGCTATGAGTGCACCAGTCTTCTCAATGTCCCGGTCCCTTGATGGCAGAAGTCCCTCCCAGCTGTGTCTAGTCAGCTATCTTGTCTCTGTTCTGATTCAATCTTGCTACTTATTATTGGTATGTTTGGTTTTCAATTTCTTCATGGTTCAATCTTGGGAGGTTGTATGTTTCCAGAAATTTACCCAGTTCCTCTAGGTTTTCTACTTTGTGAGCATATAGCTGTTCATAATAGTCTCTGATGATCTTTTGTATTTCTGTGTTCAGTTGCAATGTCTTCTTTTTCATTTCTAATTGAGCTAATTTTAACACATTTTCTATCAGATAAATGACTTTATGTAAACATTTTTAAATCTCTATTATAAAAAGTAGTGGTATAATTAAATGAGAAGGGTTTGCAAGTTGTAGATGTATTTAGACAAGGACATTTATATTAATTTTGATCATTATGTCAGTTAGTCTCCATAAAGGAGGTTGGAAGTGAGAGGCATGTTTCTCTTGTTTTAAGAGGGGTCCTCAAGTATTTCAAAAGTATCTGCTTTTTTCAAGCTATGCTTCCCTTGGATAGTCTGACACATACTTCTCCCCTTGTTACTATGGGAACACTGTTCCAGTTACTGATGGGAATAGATCTATCCCGCATATGTGTTGGAACAGAAAAAAAAAAAGGCTATGAGTCACTGACCTATGGTGATCACTTTTAAATGTTCTTTGGAAAGAAACAGATCTGTGTTTAAGTGATAACTGTGATGCTGTGGAAACTTAACTACATTACCTTCTCCAAAATTTGGTTTCCTTTTCTGTGAATGTAGGTTAATAATACTTATGTAATTTGCAAGATTATTGTGATAATTGAACTTTAAGTGAAATATTTTACATATATTAAGTGCTAAATAAATGTAGTTTTTATCGACACCATCACCATCACTCAAGCTGCATTTCCTTATGAATGCTTGTTCAGAGCCCTCCCACCAATGAAGGGATGAAACTACAAATCAAATTGTTACATGGGAATGTTTACTACTAGTACAAATTCATATGGAGGTTTTTGTGTGAATTTAGTTTTTTATTCATTTGGGTGAACACCTAGGGTGATGTTTCTGGGTCTTGTGGTAAGCTCATGTTTAGCCATACAAGAAATTTCTACTAAAAAAATGTTTTGAGATGCATTTAATGCATGATAGTTGCAGTGGCTCCACATCCTTACATTTGATATTGTCAGATAAGTTTTAAGCTATTATGTTATCATATGTGTGTAGTAATATCTCATTGTGGTTTTAATTTATATTTTCCTAATGGCTAATTATGTTAAACATAATTTTATATGTTTATTTTCCATATGCGTATCTTATTTTGTAAAGTGTTTTTTTTTTAATATCCTTTGCCCATTTTTGAAATTAGGATGTTGGGGTTTTTTGTACTATTCGATTTTAAGGATTCTTAATAAATTCTGCATACAAGTTCTTTGTCAGATTTATGACTTGAAAAGCATTTTCTCTTAGTCTGTGGCCTGTCTTTTTATTCTCCTCACATTATATTTTGAAAAGTGTGCATTGCTAATTTTGATAATGTCCAATGTGTCATTTTTTTCTTTCAATGACTGAGCTATCAACGTTATATCTGATAAATTTTTGCCTAAGCCAAGTTCACAAAAGTTTCTCTTAGTTTTCTTCTAGAATTCTATTTTAAGTGTTTTTAATTAATTGGATTTTTTAAAAAATTATGTATGTATATATATGCACACACATTATATATATGTGTATATACACACATATATGTATATACACACACAAACACATATATAATAGGTATGTATGAGATGAATGTGGCCTGTGAGCTGCATTTAATTATCTGTGGTCTACAGTCTAACCCAAAAACTAACAATATAAAAAAGAACCCTCCTTATTCTAGAACAATCAAATGGCACCATGAAAGACAAGTAATTAAAAGTAGCATAAGTTTTATTATTACAATGAACATTAAATATTTAACCACTAAAAGGATAGAATACGTACTTCTGTTTTACTGATTTGGCCATTAGAAAATAAACATTCAAAATCAGTAAATATAAACTAAGCTAATTAAATATCAGAAAGCAAATTTATTTCAAATGCAGCTTTCCACTTCAGTTATTTTTCAATACTGTTCAAGTTTTAGTTTTGAATTAGCATTTTAACATGGATTTTGGTAACTTTCTGTGTATTCTCCAAAAAAATTAAAAAATGCAACACAGCGGCTGGGCGTGGTGGCTCACGCCTGTAATCCCAGCACTTTGGGAGGCCGAGGCAGGCGGATCACGAGGTCAGGAGATAGAGACCATCTTAGCTAACACAGTGAAACCCTGTCTCTAGTAAAAATACAAAAAAATTAGACGGGCGTTGTGGCGGGCACCTGTAGTCCCAACTACTTGGAAGGCTGAAGCAGGAGAATGGCGGGAACCTGGGAGGCGGAGCTTGCAGTGAGCCAAGATCACGCCACTGCACTCCAGCCTGGGTGACAGAGCCAGACTCCGTCTCAAAAAAAAACAAAATGCAACACAGTGTACCCAATTTACATATGTAGGAATCTTCTTTTATAAAGCATAGATTTAAAAATAATTCACTGACGGTATCAATCACTACAAAAGTACTGGAAAAATAACGTTTCTGATATTAGTTCTATACCTACATGTTAAACAGGAGAAAAAAGATTGTAACTACAATTAGGCAATAATTCCATTGTTCATGTTCCTTTCTATGGAGTTTATGACTAGCTTGAGGAGTCATGAAAAATGGAGAGTGAATGATGTTTAATGATCCAAGTTATTAAATGCCTAAAAAGGAACCACAATGTCAGGTATGATTGCCTTCATGAATGTCCACTGCTATAAGAATAACACTTGAAGTTTATTTTTTGCATACATTTCCAAATTAATATACCTTATCCTGTGGGGAAAAAAATCAAAAATGAATATTTTTGGAGTTCTGATCTGTCTGTTGGCATTTTTGTTCCTCACTTCTAATAAATGAACCAGTTTCACTATAATTAAAGTGTCATTTTAATAATTAACCTTTAGGTGACACAGCAAAATCAGTAATGAATTTGAGCTAGGAGAAACTGTACTTTCAAATATTAGAGGACTAATAATTAATTTTAAATATGTTCTAGAAATCTGAAAGATATATTTCATTTGAGAGGACAAATAATGAGGCGTTTAAAGTGTAGACATCACAACATAGAGCGTAATGCATCAGATAGAGGTGGCCATCGAGTCATAATATATCAGTTCTTTTCCTTGTCCAACCTTAAATTTTAAGACAGCCTTTACCCCAGGGGAATGAAAGAAACAGCTCTGCCTCAATTTAGCCTAGATTTGGAAATGTATAAAAAAAGGTAGTCCAGTGTGTTTTGAATGTGACATAATGATAAATATTGTAGTTTATGGTTCCAAGAATGGAAAGCTGTGATCTAAATTAGAATCAATAACCTGCTATATTCATTAGATATCACCACTTATACGTGAATATTGAAAAATGGCCATATCAAGCAATGGAGAAAGCACATTATGTAAACTGTATGCTTATTGCTTCCTTAAAAATCAGATCAACCATTGGTGTTATATTAGTTGGCATGGCATTCATTCATTTTATATAGTGCTCCTCTACTATTATCTTATTTTCTTTTATTATTAAGATTCCATCTGTTTAACTAAAACACCTATAATTTATAATATTTATTTGAAAAATGCAAGATAGGTTTGGAGACAGATGGAGACTGTACAAAGAAAACTATAAGGAGAATACATAGTGGATGCGGATGAACTGACAAATAAGGACCATTCAAATTATTCAAATCAAGGCAAAGAATCAAAGGGATGAAAGTTTAAATTCTTCCTTTACTAAAATACCTGTATATAATTTAAACATGTTGGATTAAAAATGTAATATTCTTCTTATTTTAAAAGTAGAGATTACAAAATAATAACAGACTGAGATAATTTATTTTATTAAGGCATTACCAATACACTAAAGTATTTAGATTTGTTATAAACCAAAATAAAGTTATCTCAGAGGCTAAAATATAAAGTTGTGAAAAGTTAAAACATTTAAATATTTCAGGGGCAATCTAAAAACAATTATGAATGGAAAGAGAGAAAACTTTAACAATTATTGTGTATTGAGCTCTGTTGTTTATTGGCACTCTATTTATTTGCACAACCTTTAATCCTATAGGTTTTATTATTCCATAATTTTTTTTAATATGAAGAAAGTGAGGCTAGAAATGCTAAACAAATTCCTCAAGAGATCCTCTGATGGAAGCATTGGGTTGCAGCCTATATTGTGAGCCAGGTTGAAAACTGCAAAGTCCCCAGAGTGTGAGAGGAGGATAAACTGTCTCCAGGATATATACTCCCACTGGGGAACCTGGAAATCCAGGCCACAGGGGAAGGCCTTAACCCTACCCAGTGCTGTAGCTGATTTAGTGAGTGGTGGGGAGTATATGAGAAGCAGTGTCAGGACGGACTTTACATGCATTCCCAGTCTCCATCAGGGATGGATGAAATCCATTCCTGATCCTACCTTACAAGGACCTCATGGAAATCAGCGAGCTAACTTAGGTGGTGTTCATAGACAGAGAGAAGCTCCTAACTGAGATTTGTGATATGATCTCAAGTGGGGACAAACCTCCTTGGCCAGAACCAAGGGGAGAGTGGGAAGTATGCTGCAGCCATGGGCACAGGAGCTAGCTGTTCCTGCCTTGCAGACAGACCAGAAGGGTCATGACCTGAAAGGTGTGATGACTGTTTCCTCAGGGAAAGCTTATGGCCTGGTGCAGTTTTGAGTTCTGAGTGCAGACTGTCTGGAACCTAGCGAGCTGCTGCTAGTGGAATACTATGGGGGCAAAACCTGCCTTGCCAAGTGCATGGGAGCTATGTGGGTTTTACTGCCACCTGATGCTCCCCAATACCTGTACAGGCTCTTCTGTGCAGCAGAGGCAGCTTCAATCCTCCCTGGAACATTAGCCCTGTGGCAAGAGAATCACTCTGTCATCCACACCAGGGCTGCTGATTTTGCCCACTTGTGGAGAAACAGAGCATGGACTTGCCTGACACATCCCCCACCTGGATTTGCCCCTCCACACACAGCGAGTTAGCTCGCTGATTTCTATGAGGTCCCTGTAAGGTAAAATCAGGAATGGCTTTCCTCCATCCCTGATAGAATCTGGGAATGCATGTGAAGTCCGTCCTGACACTGCTTCTCATGTACTCCCCACTACTCACGAAATCAGCTTAACACAAGGAAGCTTAACACAAAGGACCAAAAATTTCAGAGCTCTATGACCCTCCTCATTGCCTGAATCACCAGAGTACCTCCCCTGGGTAACATAAGGCAAGCACAAATCGTGCTGCTACCACTGCAGCTGGTGCTCTTTTGCAAGCACCACCTTCTGGCTGGAGCCCAACTGACATGGTCCATTATAGCATCTGCAAGCACGATAATAGCATGCAGGAAGGAGACAACTTGTGCATGACCTCAGCTATCACCGTTGCCTGCATCACCCTGGCTGACTATGAGGTCCTGAGTCTGTCCATGTGACCAGTTCATTACTACTACAACTAGCATTTGAGAAAGCCAACACATTAACGCTATTTATAACCAAATAATCCCACAGAATCCACATTGCTCCCCTGCCACCCCCATCAGAGCTGGTGTTGGTACCTGCTCTGAGGACAGATCACATCATTAGATTTCTTGCAAACATTCTCAAGCACCAGCCTGGAGTGAGGCAGCCCCACTGGGTAGCTAGACCCAGAGGAGCTGAAGCACCCATAGTGGTCTGGTGCTTAGGGACTTCTACTCCTAGGGGAAGGGAGAGTGCACCACATCAAGGGATCACCCCATGGGCCAAAAAATTTAGATGGCAGGCCTTGAGTCCCCCAAATTTCTTCTTCTGAGAAATTTATTTCAGCAGAGGCACAGGTGCAAAGCTGTGCTCAGTAGGGTAAGTATGAAGCATCACCTCAGCAGTCAGACAGTCTTGGAGCTTGTGAAGGCTCTTGGAGAGAGATTTCCTCTGCCCCTCATCCACCACTACAGACCCAGCTGGGGCTTCTCCCATGAGAGCTGAGCACAGGTGCACCTGGAGGTAGCCCTTCTGGAACACTTCAGGTTACTGCATTCCCACAGGACGAGTGCCCTCTAAGTTCAGGCTTGAAGGAGGAGTAGTCACAATCACTCTCTGCATAAAACATTAGCATTCCTGCAAATGAAAAGAGGTAGGTTGCTAATCTGAACAGCAATTACACTGGGTTAGGAGTGTGACTGGGAGGTGAATTGCTTTTCTGCTGTCCCAGCATGGGAGCTGAGGAGGCTCTCTAATTTTCCCCTGAAAAGATCTCAGTGTGTTTCACTGAAAGCTTCCCCAGCCACCTCTGTCACGGTGGGGACCTCTGCCCACCATTGGGTCCTAAATTTACCCACCTGCTTTAGCCACATCTCGTTTTTACTTATGGACACCTTCCTTACAGGTCTAAAGCCTGAATTGTTCAGCTCAGTAAATAAAATACTGGGAATAAATAAACAAATAAGTAAATAAATAAATAAATAAATAAATTCATCTACTGAAGAATGAGATAAGCTTCAAGAGACCTCTGGCATTCCAACCACACATAAGACAGTGAACTTGCTTACACATCAAGCACGTTACTACTATAACCAACATCTGAGAAAGTCATCATACAAAGACTCTCTACAGCCAAGGAACTCATACAGAGTCCCACCCTTACAAGCACCAAGAGCAGAATTAGGCTACAATAAATGATACAAATTAAAGTCACATCCTTTGTTGGTCCGGGAGGGGGGGGCGAATATACATTTAACAAAATTCAAAATAAAAAAATACATTTAAGAATAATTAGAAGAAAGAGTACCTAAATGAGAAGGAGCAAGAAAAATAATTCTGGCAATATGACAAAACAGGATTATATAACACCCCCAAAATATCACAGTAATATGCCTGCAATGGATCTAAAACAAGATGAAACATTTGAAATACCAGATTAAGGTTTCAAAAGGTTGATTATTAAGTTACTCAAGGAAATACAAGGGAAAGGTGAAAACCAACATAAAGAAAAAAAATTCAGGTTATAAATTTTAAAAAATTCTGAAGAAATAGAAATTTTAAAGAAAAACCAATTAGAACTTCTGGAAATAAAAGACACATTTAGGGAATTACAAAATGCAGTGGAAAGTCTAACAATACACAAGACCAAGTAGAAGAAAGATTTTGGGAGCTCAAAGACAGGCTTTTAAGTTAACCAAATCTGATAAAAATAAAGAAAAAAGAATTATAAGAAATAAATAAACAAAGTCTCCAAAGAATATGAGATTATGTCAAATGGCCAATCCTAAGAATCATTAGTATTCCTGAGAAAGAAGAAGAAGCAAAAAGTTTAGAAAACTAATAATTGAGGAACACTTGCCTGGCCTTGCTAGAGGTTTAGATGTCCAAATACAAGAAGCACAAAGAACCCTGAGGGATTCATTGCAAAAAGGAAACCCCCAAGGCATATGTATCAGGGTATCTAAAGTCAATGTGAAGGAAAAAATTCCAAGAGCAGTGAGATAAAAGTGTCAGGTAACCTATAATTGAAAAGCTATCAGACTAATAGCAGAGTTCTCAGTAGAAAATACAAGCCAGATAAAAATGGAGTCCTGGTCTTAGCCTCTTGCAACAGAATAAATTATGGCCAAGAATTTTGTATTCAGCAAAATTGTTTTATAAATGGAGAAAAATAGTTCTTTTAGACAAACAAATGAAATGCTAAGGGAATTTCTCAATACCAGATCATCCCTACAAGAAATGCTAAAAAGGAGTTCTAAAGCTTGAAACAAAAGGTTCATATGCACCAGAATAGAACTACTTTAAAGCATAAAACTCATAGATTTATAAAACAATAACACAATGAAGGAAACAAAATATCTAGGTAACAATCAACATGATGACTGCAACAGTACCTCACATCTCAATACTAACATTGAATGTAAATAGACTTAATGCTCCACTGAAAAGATACAGATTGGTGGAATGGATAAAATATCACAAACCAAATATCTACTGTTTTCAAGAGACTCAACTAATATGTAAGAATACTTATAATCTCAAGATCAAAGGGCATATAAAGATATTTCGTGCAAATGGAAACCAAAGCAAGCAGGAGTAGTTATTCTTATATCAGATAAAACAAACTTTAAAACAACAATAAAAAAAAGACAAAGAAGGTCATTATATAATGATCGAAGGTCAATCCAACCAAGAAGACGTTAAAATCCTAAATATATGTGCAGCTAATTCTAGAGCTCCCAGATTTATAAAACAATACTAACTAGGTTTAAGAAAAGAGATAGACAGCAACGCAATAATAGTGGAAAATTTCAACACTCCACTGATTGTATTAGACACATCATGGAGACAGAAAGTCAACAAAGAAACAGTAGATTTAAACTTCTCTCTAAAACAAAAGGACCTAACAGATATTTATAGAACATTCTACCCCAAAACTACAGAATATATATTCTTCTCATTAGCACATGGAGCATTCTTTTAGATAGACTAAGTCCTAGGCCACAAAACAAATCTGAATAAATTTAAATAAATCAAAATTATTAGGTATCTTCTAGGATCACAGTAGAATAAAACTATAAATCAACTCCAAAAGGAACTACATGAATACATGGAAATTAAACAATTTACTCGTGAATGCTTTTTGCATTAACAATGAAATCAAGATAGAAATTTTAAAAATTTTAAAGTATATGATTATAGTAACACAAGTTAGCAAAACCTATGGGATACAGCAAAAGCAGAGCTAGCAGGAACATTTATGGCACTAAATGCCTACATCAAGAAGTCTGAAAGATCACAAATTGACAACCTTACATAACACCTTAAGGAACTAGAGAAACAAGAACAAAAAAGCCCCAAAGCTAGAAGAAAAAAATAAATAACAAAGAACAGAGCAGAACTCAATGAAATTAAAACAACAAAAAACCAATACAAAAGAACAATGAAACAAAATCTTGGTTCTTTGAAAAGATCAATAAATTCGATAGATTTTTAGTTAGATTAACCAAGTAAAGAAGAGAGAAGATTCCAAGTAGCTCAATTAAAAATGAAAATGGAGACATTACAATCAACACTACAGATATACAAGAGATCATTTGAGACTACTATGAACACCACTATGCCCACAAATTAGAAGATCTAGAGGAACTGGATGAATTTCTAGAAACATACAAACCTCTTAGATTGAATCAGGAAGAAAAATAAATCCTGAACAGACCAAAAACAGGAAGTGAGATTGAATCAGTAACAAAAAAATTGCCAACAGACAAATGTCCCGGACCAGATGAATTCACAGCCAAATTCTACCATACATTCAAAGAATAATTGGTACCACTTCTAGTGAAATTATTCAAAAATATGGAGAAAGAGGAAATCTTCTGTAACTCATTCTATGAAGCCATTATTACTCTGATACCGAAACCAGGAAAGTACATAACAACAATAACAACAACCCTACAGACAGATATCCCTGATTAATATAGATCCAAAAATCCTTAACAAAACCCTAGCCAATCAAATCAATCAGCACATCTAAAAGATAATTTACTGTGATCAAGTTGATTTCCTCCTAGGGATGCAGGGATGGCTCAACATACAGAAGTGAGTAAATGTGACTCATCACATAAAAGGAATTAAAAATAAAAACCATATAATCATCTCAATAGAAGCAGAAAAAGCATTTGATAAAGTGCAGCATCATTTTATGATAAAATTATCAACAAACTAGGCATGAAAGAAACATATCTCAAAATATTAATAATAAAAGCTATCTATGACAAACCCACAGCCAACATCACACTGAATGGGGAAAAGTTGAAAGTATTCCCCCTAAGAACTGGAACAACACAAGGATGCCCACTTTCATCACTTCTATTCAACCTAGCACTGGAAGTCCTAGCCAGTGCAATCAGGCAAGAGAAAGAAATAAAGGACACTCACATTGTAAATGAGGAAGTTAAACTCTCTGTTTGCTAATGATATGATCCTATGACTAGAAAACTCTTAAGTCTCTACCAAAAGACTCCTAGATTTAATAAATGCATTCAGTAAGGTCTCAGGTTATATATCAATATACACAAATCAGTAGTATTGTTATACACCAACAATGACCAAACTGAGAATCAAATAAAGATCTCAATTCCTTTTACAATAGTTATAATAAAATATCTATGAGTACACTTAACAAAGGAGGTGAAAGATCTCTACAAGGAGAACTGCAAAACATTGATGAAAGAAATCATAGATAACACAAATGAATGGAAATACATTCTATGCTCATGAATTGGAAGAATCAGTATTATGAAAATGACCATACTGCCCAAAACAATCTACAGATTTTATGCAATTCCATTCAAAGTACCAACATCATTTTTTTTTCACAGAGTTAGAAAAAAGCAATTCTAAAATTCATATGGAACCAAAAAGAGCTTGAATAGCCAGTGCTATCCTAAGCAAAAATACAAAATTTGGAGGCATCATATTATCTGATTTCGAATTACACTATGAAGCTTTAGTAACTAAAAGAGCATGGTAGTGTGAAAAAAATAGACATATAAATCAATGGAACAAATTAGAGAAACCAGAAATAAATCTACATGCCTACACCCAAATGAACTGCAACAAAGTTGACAAAAATAAACAATGGGGACAGGATACCCTATTCAATAAATCATGCTAGAAAAACTGGAGAGCCAGTAGGAGAATAAAACTGAATTCTTATGTTTTGCCATGTAGTAAAATCAACTCAAGATGGATCAAACATTTAAGTCCAATGCCTGAAATCATAAACATTCTAGAGGAAAACCTAGGAAAAACATTTCTGAACATTAGCCTAAGCAAAAAATATATAACTAAGAGCCCAAAATCAAATGCAACAAAAATGAAAATAAATAGGACTTAATTAAACTAAAAGCCTTCTTCACAGCAAATAAATAATCGTCAGAATAAACAGACAACCCACAGAATGAGAGAAAATATTTGCAAACTATGCATCTGACAAAGGAGCAATATCCAGAATCTATAAGGAACCCAAACTAATCAGCAAGAAAAACCCAAATAATTCCATTAAAATGTGGGCAAATGACATAAATAGACACTTCTCAAAAGAAGATATACAAATGACCAACAAACATATGAAAAATGATTAACATCACTCATCATCAGGGAAATGCGAATTAAAACCACAATGAGGTACCACCTTACCCTAACCGGAATGGCCATTATTAAAGAGTCGGAAAACAATAGATGTCGGTGTGGATGTGGTAAAAAGGGAATGCTTATCCACTGCTGATGGGAATATAAATTAGTACAACCTCGATGGAGAACAGTAGGGAGATTTCTCAAAAAAGCTAAAAGTAGATCTACCATTCAATCTGGCAGTCCTACTACTGGGTATCTAGTGAAGGGAAAAGAAGTCATTATATCAAAAAGACACCTACACAGGGAAATTTATCACACCATAATTCACAATTGCAAAGATATGGAACTAACCTAAGTGCCCATCAACTTATGAGTGGCTATAGAAAATGTGGTGTACATACACCATGGAATACTACTGAGCCATGAAAAAAAGAAATATTGCCTTTGCAGCCACTTGAATGCTGCTGGAGGCCATTATTCTAAGTGAAGTAAGTCAGAAATACAAACCCAAATATTACATGTTCTCACTTATAAGTGGAAGCTAAGCTATGGATAAACAAATGCGTACAGAGTGATATAATAAACATTGTAGACTTAGAAGCAGGAAGGGCTGGAGGGAGTTAAGGGATAAAAAAAATTTGGGAACAATGTACACTACTCGGGTGACGGGTGCACTAAAGTCTTATCTTATCAATACCACTATACCATTTATCCATGTAAGCAAAAACCATTTGTACCCCAAAAGTTTTTGAAATAAAAATTTTAAAAATTGGAGTTGAGATGCTGTGGCAGACATATTATTATTAGCAAGAAAAGTCTGTTGATAGGACGGAAGATAATAGGAAAATGATACACATAAGGTTTCTAAAACCTCAGTAATTTGAGGTTATTTAATATAAGGGCAAACACCTTTACATATCTCAATCGCTTCTAAATGCCACTTTATTAAAGAAGAACATGAAACTGATACTTATATTGATGTCTCTGAGTCATTAAGAAAGAGTAAAGACAATAAAAAATAATATATGTGAGACACTTAGTATATGCCACCTGCTTTTCTAAGCCCTTTTCATTTATTGACTAAGTTTGAATCCATAATATCTTTTATTATACGTGTACTTCTATTATTGACATTTTACAAATGAGAAAAATGAACCTTAGAAGTGTTAAGTAACGTGTTGGAGGCCATGAGAACTGTAAGTGGAAAAATGAGGACTCAGGCCCAGTTTACTGCTCCCATAACATATGCTCTTTAACCAAGATGACCGATGTAACATAGTCTCTTGTGTTTTATATTTTCTTTGTTAAAAATGAGGGATACGATACAGTTTAGGAAGATTTTCATTTAAAATATAGCTTAAAATAACTTTTCTTCTTGTAGTTTAAAGGGGAAACAAATTCAGTTATTTGGAAAAGTCATCTTATTTATTTTTTGATTGTGTATTAAATTTCAACAGCATTTTAGGCATTGGGATAAATATGAAGAATAAGATAGTGGCAAATCTTTTCAAATACTCATCATTAGTAGTGGCAACAGGCATATAGAAAAACACTTTGTATCATTCAACAAGTGCATCAAAAGTAGTAGACTTCAGTAGGGGCCCTCAGTCTCTGAATTCAAATCACATAATTGTGTGTGTGTGTGGGGGGGTGCCTCTTACTCTCTTTGATCTTAAACCCTCACCACCATTACTAAATTGTGACTTTGGACCCAGGTCAAGAAGAAGAATGAAAAAAATGCAGGAGTTGAGGGAGGTTGGAGAAAGGGAGAAGACCAGTGGAAAAAGAGGAGACAAAGGAGGGAAAGGTGGCTATATAAGTTTGTGCTCAGGTAGAAGTTGAAAGTTGAGATTAAGTTAAAAGGAAAAATGAATGTCTGTTTGGTTCCTTGCTTCTGTTTATTTCTGTTTTTTTTTTATTTTAATTTTTTTAGAAGTAGTCAGTGGTTTTAGAAAAGCTGACTATTCATTGACCAAGAAAGAAGATCTAGTTTAAATAATTTGTCACAATACTTATTCACTGTTGCCTGCTCTGTCAAATTGCTGGGCATTTTCTGAAGCAATGTGGCCACATAAAGTGTAAGAAATAACATTAACCCAGTGATATAGTTTGGCTGTGTCTTCACCCGAATCTCATCTTGAATTGTAGTTTCCATAATCCCCACGTGTTATGGGAGGGACCAGGTGGAGATAATTGAATCGTGGTGGTTTCCCCCAGCCTGTTCTCACAATAGTGAGTTAGTCTCAGGAGATCTGATGGTTTTACAAAGGGCAGTTCCCCTGCACACACTCTCTTGCCTGCCACCATGTAAGATATGCCTTTGCTCCTCCTTCACCTTTCACTATGATTGTGAGGCCTACCCAGTCATGTGTAACTGTGAGTCCATTAAACCTCTTTCTCTGGTATTCCACACATACTCTTTCTTTCCTCCAATGTGGAGTAGTAGACTGGTTTAATGTTGATAGTCTGGGTCAATTGCCCCGGCCAACACCATAACTCCCTGCTTAGACTGTTGTCTTAGAGGTAGGAGGAGCCTAAAGTGGCCAGGTGGCAATCTGAACTATCAGATCAGTGGAATCATTGTTGTGTCTCCTGGTGGCAGCATACCTCCCTTTGGAATTAAGACCGTAAGGCCAGCAGAACATAATGTCATGGGAACAAAGAAAAAATTTTGCTAGTGGGTCACTAGGGGGAATGGTGATTGGTGCCACTTCCACATCCAGCCCTTGATTCCTGGACCCACGAATCCTGGCTATGGGAGAAACAGTATCATATATTAGATGCGGATTTAGAGCACACAAAGCCTTCTGGAGAACTTAGCATCCATCCCTGCAACATATTGTCACCTAGGAGGCATTGTAATTGTGACTTCAAAAGGTCATTCCACAGTTCCATCAATTCAGCTGCTTCAGGATGATGGGGAACATGGTAACCTCAGTGAATTCAATGAGCACGAGCCCACTACTTCACTTCTTTAGCTGTAAAGTGAGTGCCTTGGTCACAGGCAATGCTGTGTGGAATACAATGATGATGGATAAGGCATTCTGTGAGTCCACAGATGGTGATCTTGGCAGGAGCATTGTGTGCAGGATAGGCAAACCCATATCCAGAGTAAGTGTCTATTCCAGTGAGGACAAACCACTGCCCTTTCCATGATGGACAATGTCAATATAATCAACCTGCACCAAGTAGCTGGCTGATCACCCCAAGGAATAGTGCCATATCGAGGGCTCAGTGTCGGTCTCTGCTGGGGCAAATTGGGCACTCAGCAGTGGCCATAGCCCCGTCAACCTTGGTGAGTGGAAGTCCATGTTGCTGAGCCCATGCATGACCTGCATCCCTGCCACCATGGCCACTTTGTTCATAAACCCATTAGGTGATGGCAGGTGTCCTTGGGGAAAAAGGATGAGTGGTGGCCACAGAACGAGGCATCCTATCCACTTGATTACTAAAATACTCCTCTGCCAAGGTCACCCTTTGCTGAGCATTGACGTGGAACACAAATATCATCAGAGGTTTTGACCACTCAAAGAGGTCCATCCACATACCTCTTCCTCGAATTTATTTGTCACCAATTTGCCAATCATGCTTCTTTCAAATCCCTGACAATCCAGCCAAATCATTGGCTATAGCCCAGGAATAAGTGTCTAATTGCACATCTGGCCATGTTTTCCTTCCAAGTAAAGTGCAAAGCCAGGTGAACCATCCAAATTCTGCCCACTGGGAAGATTTCCCTTCACCACTGTCCTTCAGGAATGTCCTAGAAAGAGGCTGTAGTGCTGCAGCTGTCCACTTTCGGGTGGTGCCTGCATATCATGCAGAACCTTCTGTAAAGCAGACCTTAGTATTCTTCCTCTGTCAATTGATCATGGGGAACTCCCCATGAGGCCATTGGTGTAGACAGAAAGAGAGAAGGCATAGTAGCAGGAGTGGGGACCATGGGCATTTGAGCCACTTTGTCATGTAGCTTACTTGTGCCTTCAGGGCCTCCTCAAGCCCAATCACATACATATCACTTCTATTTGATAATGGAATGCTGCTGTTCATGCCCAACCTTATGGCTAGATGGAACAGAGAGCACCCAGTTCATGATAGGCAGTTCAGGTGACATGGTAACTTGGTGACCCACAGTCAAATGTTCAGTTTCTACCAAGGCCCAGTAACAGGCCAAGAGCTGTCTCTCAGAAGGAGAGTAGTTACCTGCAGAAGATGGCACGGCTTTGCTCCAAAATTCTAGAGGCCTCTACTGTTATTCACCTATGGGGGCTTGCCAAAGGCTCCAAATGGCATCACTATCTGCCACTGACACCTCAAGCACCACTGGAAATGCTGGGTCATATGACCCAAGTGGCAGAGCAGATTGCACAGCAGCCTGGACCTGTTGCAGAGCCCTCTCCTGTTCTGGATCCCACTCAAAACTGTCAGCCTTTTGGGTCACTAGATAAATGACCTGTTGTAGCACACCCAAATGAGGAATGTGTTGCCTCCAAAATCAAAATAGGCCCACTAGGTGATTTTCCTTTTTCTTGTTTTTAGAAGGGGTCAAATGCAACAACTTATTCACCTTAGAAGGTATATCTCGAAAGGCCCCACACCCCTAGAAATTTCACTGAGGTAGAAGGTCCCTGAATTTTAGTCAGATTTATTTTCTATACCATGGCATGCAAATGTCTCACCAACAAGTCCAGTGTGTTTGCTACTTCTTGCTCACTGAGTCCAATCAACATAATGTCATAAATGTAATGGACCAGTGTCATATCTTGTGGAAGAGAAAAAGCAACCAAGACCTCTGTGAACAAGACATAAAGCCAGAGAGTTGATACACCTCTGAGGTGGGACAATGAAGGTATATTGATGGCCTTGCCAGCTGAAGGCAAGTTGCTTGGATGGGCCCTATAAACAAGAATGGAGAAAAAGGCATTTGCCAAATCAATGGCTGCATACCAGGTACCAGGAGACGTGTTAATTTGCTCAAGCAATGAAACCACATCTGGTACAGCAGCTGCAATTGGAGTCACAACTTGATTAAGCTTACCATAATCCACTGTCATTCTCCAAGACTCATCTGTCTTCTGCACAGGCCAAATAGGAGAGTGCACAATGGGGATGTGGTGGGAATCACTATCCCTGCATCTTTCAAGTCATTGATGGGAGCGATTATCTTTGCAATCCCTCCAGGGATGTAATTTGTTTTTGAGTTACTATTATTCTAGGTAGAGGCAGCTCTAATGACTTCCATTTGGCATTTCCCACCATAAAAGCGCTCACTCTACCAGTCAGGGAGTCAATGTGAGGATTCTGCCAACTGCTAAGTATGTCTATTCTAATTACACATTCTGGAACTGGAGACGTGACCACAGGATGAGTCCAGGGACCCACTGAACTCACTGTACATCAGAACTGAGCTAAAACTTCATAAATTACCTGACATTCATAAGCCTCTCCTCTGACTGGAGGGCCACAGTGATGTTTTGGGTCCCCTGGAATTAATGTCAGTTTAGAGCCAGTGTCCAGTAGTCTCCTAAGGTCTGATCATTTCTTTTTCACCAATGCAATTATCCTGCTAAAAGGCCAGAGGTCTTCTTGTGGAAGGATGGGAGAAAAATTAACAGTATAAACTGTCAGTAATGTAGTGGGGTCCTTCCTCAAGGGGACTGGACTCTTCTTCATTCAAGGGGTTCTGGGTGTACAAATTGGTTCAAGTCTGGAAATTGATTGAGGGGCCATGATTCTCTGATTCTCTATTTTTATAATTCAAATTAGTCTTTTGTCCACTTGACCTGGAAGTTTCTGCTTATACAAATTAAGTGAGAATTTAGTAGGCTTCTTATCAATTTCACTTCTAGGAGCATCATGATTAATTAGCCAATTCCAGAGCTCCATATGAGTCAGACTTTTATGATTGCTGCTTTGCCTCTGCTGTTCATTATGGCAACTACACCCACGTTGCCTTTGATGGTTAAGTGCTGCCACTTGGCCCCTGCCACCTCAGGATCCAAATATTCCCATTGCATTTAAGTTTTCCAGTTGAATGACTGTGGTTCCCACTGTAAGATCTGACATACAGAGAAGAGCAATCATAGAACTCTTCAAGGGTGCATATCTATTTTGAAAGGTATTTGTGAAGGGTGTGTCTTCTGGACCCTCCCAGTTGGGATCAGTAGGTCTAAAGTTACTAATCGACTGAAGTATTTCGATCTCCCTATGCCCCTGGATGCTTTCCTCTACATTAAACCAAGGGAGATCAAGAATTTTCAGCTCGCTCACAGTGGACCGTCTTTTGATCCATGTATCAGCTAACCAAGCAAAAAAACTATAATAACTTTTTTTAACTCCCCTAGTTTCAACATTTAAATGCAGAATCCCTGCTTAGTGGGCCCATATCAATAAATTCAGTCTGATCCAACTTTATGTTTCTTCTACCATTATCCTACACTCTTAATATTCATTCCCATACCTGTTCTTTAGATTTCTGCTTATATAAATTAGAAAACCCAAGCAGTTCTTTTGGAGTATAGCACATCTTCTCTTGGGTCACAATCTAAACTTCACCTCTAAAGGCCTACCAGGGCTTTAATCTAATTATAGGCCTAGAAGCAAATATGGGTGATGGAGATGGGTCCTGAGGAGACTCAACATTGTCTTGACTGGCAACTGCCTCATGGGAGGCCATCACTGTTGCCTCAGGCAGTGCATGGTTAATTTACTCAGACAAAGGTAAAAAGGCGGATGGCGGAGTGGGTGGGAGAAGGGAGGTTGCCACCACTAGGGGAGGGGAGGCTGTTTCCTCTCTCAAAAAGGGCTCATCAGAATTTACAAGCTCAGTGTCCCCAACTTCATCAGGGTCCTCCCACACGTCCCCATTCCAAGTTGCAGGATCCCATCCTTTTCCAATCAATATCCTTATTCTAACAGTAGACACATGGTGAGACTGAGTGTGCACCTTTCGTTGCATGTCAGTCACTCCCACTATAAGAGCTTGTGTCTAATTTTCCGCAATTTCAGCCCTTTGTCTACAGGAGATAAGATTCTCACTCAGGGCAATCTTAGAAGATTTGAGGCTCAGTATGTGCTTCTGGAGCCAGGAGTTAGAATCCTTGAGCTCATCTTTTTCTTTCATTGCTTTGTCCAGCAAACTTAGGAGCAACTTACCAACTTCATTATATTCATTGTTTCTCTACATACAATCAAAGGTATTCTGTGTAGAGTCATTAAACTCTTTGCCTCTCAAGAGCTGTGAATTAGGAGTATCAGATGCATTTACTTTGCATAACTCTCAAAAGAGTATGTGCCAAGGACTGTCAGTGTTCTGCATACTGTTAGTAGTGTCCTTAGCATTTTGGGGTCTAATCACATTAAGCAGCCAACTCCAGAAACCTCAAAATCAACTAAAGAAATCCGTCTTTAAAATTTTGTTCCTCTAGAACCACTCCTGTTACCAAAATCTGTATTAGCCAGGGTTCTCTAGAGGGATAGAACTAATAGAATATATCTATATATGAAAGGAATTTTATTAAGAATTGAATCACACAATCACATGGTGAAGTCCCACGATAGGCCATCTGCAAGCTGAGGAGCAAGGGAACTACTAGTAGCTTAGTCTGAGTCCAAAAACCTGAAAAGTAGGGAAGCTGACGGTGTGGCCTTCAGTCTGTGGCTGAAGACTTGAGGGCCCCTGGCAAAACACTGGTGTAAGTACAAAACTCTAAAAGCCAAAGAACTTGAAGTCTGATGTTCAAGGGCAGAAAGCATCCAGCACAGGAGAATGATAAAGGCTGGAAGACTTAGCAAGGATGCTCTTCCATCTTCTTCTGCCTGCTTTATTCTAGCTGTGCTGGCAGCTGATTGGATGTGCCCAACCAGATTGAGGGTGAGTCTGCTTCTCACAGTCCAGTGACTCAAATGTTAATCTTCTCTGGCAACACCCTCACAGACACACCTAGAAATAATACTTTGCATCCTTTAATTTAATCAAGTTGACACTTAATATTAACCATCACACCCCTCTTGTTTTCAGGCTCCTCCTTTATGCAAACAATCCTCACTGGCAATGAAAGAGGAAGATATTTAAATTAAATGTGAGTTTACAGTGATAATGTGACCTGAACCAGACTTTTAATAACCACATACGACTGAGAGGTTATGTAGTATACTCAAGGTGTCATTAAAGTACAGGAAAGAGAGATGCACCATAGCTCAAGTGCTGGCAGAGATTGGAGAAAAAACACAAAATCATTTCACATTTTTACTCCACCACATTGAAACTATTGAATAAATTGATTACAATGGACCATAAACAATGCACCATTTCACTTCCTTTCTATAACATAGCATAGTATTAGTCATATAGCAGGAGCCACAAATACCTGCTAATTTTACATGACCTAATTCAGAAAGGAAAATTGGTTATCACATATATTTTACCTTTAAATTAGAAAATGGCACCCAGGCGTGGTGGCTCACCCCTGTAATCCCAGCACTTTGGGAGGCCGAGCAGGCAGATCACGAGGTCAGGAGATCGAGACCATCCCGGCTAACACGGTGAAACCCCGTCTCTACTAAAAATACAACAAATTAGCTGGGCGCGGTGGCGGGCGCCTGTAGTCCCAACTACTCGGGAGGGTGAGGCAGGAGAATGGCGTGAACCCGGGAGGCGGAGCTTGCAGTGAAGCGAGATAGCGCCACTGCACTCCGGCCTTGGCGAAAGAGCGAGACTCTGTCTCAAAAAAAAGACAAAAAAGAAAAATAAAAACAGAAAAAAGAAAATGGCAAGGTAGGTGAAGGGGATACACTAAAATAGTCAACGTATGTTATTCAGTAAGACCCTAATCCCCCAATCAGGCACAGAACAGAGTGATATGAGAAAGGAGCAAGCAAAAAAGAGCAGGGAAATGTACTCTTGACATTTTTGACCTTACTATAAAATGAGCATGAGAATAGAAAGACAAGATGAGACCTAGAAAAAAATCTTAAGGGACTACCATATCCAACACCCTGCCTTCAGTCAGGTGAGAATCTCCAACATCCAGGAAAACATACAGTATATATATATACACACACACACATACACACACACATACACATACACACTAGCTGGGCATAGTGGCATGCACTTGTATTTCCAGCTACTTGAAAGGCTGAAGCAAGAAGGTTGCTCAGGAGTAGAAGCCCAGAAGTCCAAGACCAGTCTGGGCAATATAATGAGATTCTCTCTCTCTCTCTCTCTCTCTCTCTCTGTGTTTGTGTGTGTGTGTGTGTGTGTGGTGTGTGTGTGTGTGTGTGTGTGTGTATGAATTTCTCACTGCTCGGGGCATCTACTTGGTAAGTATTTTTTCTAAGTTTTTGATAGACAAAATTTTTTCTTATACCTATAATATTGCTGGTATTCACTTTCTCTGTAATTCAATTAATGTTCTTTTGAGAAATTTTTGTTACACTACATTATTATATATTTAAATGAAAAGACTTGTATTAACAGATCAAAAAGTACATATGGAAAGAAAACCATAGTGTTCATCAATCTTTACAATTTTAGTTCATACAATTGAATTAGGATAATTTTATGCCCTTGTCCTAGGTTAGGGCATGACAAAGATTTGCCTATTCCTCCTCCTCTGGCTGTGGTAAATGGTTTTCAAAAACGGCCTGTGTCTATGCTACGCCAATGAAAGATATGATTAAGAAATAAGGTTCTCTTTGCTTTAGAATTGCTAATTGTAAAGATAATATATTTCTAAGGCTTTTGATATATATCTATGCTACTATATGGTGGGAACCTCACTAACAATAATGACAGCAGTGAAAAGTGGAGCTAAGGGATAGAGAGAAAGATTGAGTCCTGCTAATCTCATTTGATCCATGCCTTTTTCAGTCATGTAAGTCAATAATCCTGTGAGTATTTGTACTTGTGTGGGTGCTTGCTTAGACTATTTTGAATTGGCTTTGTCGACTGCAACCACAAGAACCCTGACAAGTACAATGAAATCTATTGTTTAACTATGTTGTAAACATCATACTAAGGCTTTTACATATACTAATTTCATAGTCCCAATGCCTTAGGAAGGTATTTCATTGTAAGTGTTAAGAACTTGGATCCTGGACTGGGACTGCTTGGATTCAAATCACACCTCTACCACTTTGTGGCTTGTATGAATTCACGCAGTTCACTATCTCTATGTGCCTCAGTTTGAGGGTGAAGGATAATAATAGTAATCATCTCAATTTTTTGTGACTTTTAAATGGCATCTATATATATACAATTTATATGTATATATATTATATATGTAGTTATTTTAACAGTTTTTGTGTTTTTGTCTCATAGAAAAGATGAGCTATTATTGTTTTTCGCTTCACAAATGAGAAGACTCTAGGCCAGAGAGGTTAATTTATCTAAGATAATACATTCAGGAAGGTTTGGATCTGTGATTTGAATTTATGTCTGTCAGGTTGAATCCCAAATTCTTCTTCTCAACCACCATATTAAATTCTCAATAATAATAAATCATGAATGAATAACAACAAATATTATAATAATTATGGTTGTCTTTTGGGGGAGAATGCCAGAATCTCTTTTTTTAAAAAAACTTTTATTTTAGGTTCAGGGTACATATGCAGGTTTGTTATACAGGCAAACTGCATGTCATGGGAGTTTGGTGTACAGATTATTTATTCGCCGAGATAATGACTGTAGTACCCAATAGGTAGTTTCTCAAACCTTACTCTCCTGTAATCCTCTATCCTCAAGTAGGCCTTGGTGTCTGGTGTTTCCTTGTGTTCATGTGTACTCAATGTTTACCTTCCACTTATAAAGTGAGAAAATGTGGTATTTGCTTTTCTGTTCCTGCCTTGGTTCACTTAGGATAATGACCTCCAGATCTATCCATGTTAGTGCAAAGACATAATCTCATTCATTTTTATGACTGTGTAATATTCCATGGCATATATGTACCACATTTTCTTTATCCAATCTATCACTTAGAGCCATTTAAGTTGATTCTCTCTTTGCTATTGTGAATAGTACTGTAATAAATATACATGTGTATGTGTCTTTATAATAAAATGATAAACATTTGGTTGGGCGTATACCCAATAATGGGCTTGCTGGGTCAAATGTTAGTTCTAAGTTCTTTGAGAAATCATCAAATTGCTTTCCACAGTGGTGGAACTAATTTACAATCCCACCAGCAGTGTATAGCATTCTATTTTTTCAAAACCTCAGCAGTAACTTTTTTTTTTTTTTTTACTTTTTGATAATAGCAATTCTGACTGGTGAAAATAGTGTCTCATTGTGGTTTTGATTTGTATTTCTCAAATGATTAGCCATGAGAAGCCTTTTTTCATATACTTGTTGGCTGCATTTATGTTTTCTTTTGAGAAATGTCTGTTCATGTTCTTTGCCCACTTTTTATTTTTTTTTTAATATTTTGCTTGTTAATTTGTTTAAATTCCTTATAGATTCTGGATATTAGACTTTTGTCAGATGCATAGTATGCAAATATATTCTTCCATTCTTTAGGTTGTCTGTTTACTCTGTTAATAGTTACTGTACAGAAAACTATTTAGTTTAATTAGATCTTATTTGTCAATTTTACTTTTGTTGCAATTACTTATGTTATTCTGTCATGAAATCTTTGCCCATTCCTCTCTATGTTCATATGTACATATTTTTTAGCTCCCACTTTTGAGTAAGAATATGTGAGATTTGTCCTTCTGTGTCCAAACTGTTTCGCTTAAGATAATGACCCCCAATTTCATCCATTTTGTTGCAGAAGATATGATTTCACTCTTTATGCTTGAATAGTATTTCATTGTATATATACATCACTTTTTTTAACCGATCATCTGTTGATAGACACTGTATTAGTCTGTTCTCACATTGCTATAAAGACATACCTAAGACTGGATAATTTATGGAGAAGAGAGGTTTAATTGACTTATGGTTCCTCAGGCTGTACAGGAAGAATGGCTGGGGGGCCTCAGGAAACTTACAATCACAGCAGAAGGGCAAAGGTGAAACAAACACATCTTCACATGGTGGCAGGAGAGAGAGAGAAAAAAGGGGGAAGTGCCACACACTTTTACACAACCAGATCTTGCAAGAATTCACTCACTATCATGAGAACAGCAAAGGGGAAACACATCCCCATGATCCAATCACCTCCCACCAGGTTTCTCTCTCAACATTGGAAATTGCAATTCAACAGATTTGGGTGGGGACACAGAGCCAAACCATATCATTCCACCCCTGCCCCCCTCCCATAGCTTATGTCCTTCTCACATTTCAGAACACAAGCCTGCTTTCCCAACAGTCCCCAAAGTCTTAACTCATTCCATCATTAACTCAAAAGTCCAAGTCCAAAATCTTATCTGAGACAAAGTAAGTCCCTTCCGCCTATGAGCCTATAAAAATCAAAAACAATTTAGTTACTTCCAAGATACAATGGGAGCATGGGTATTGGGTAAATACTTTCGTTACAAAATGGGGAAATTGGCCAAAACAAGGGGCTACTGGCCCCATGCAAGTCCTAAACCCAGCAGGGAAGTCATTATACCTTAAAGCTCCAAAATAATACCCTTTGACTCCATGTCTCACATCCAGGCCACACTGATGCAAGGGGTGGACTCTCAAGGCCTTGGACATCTGCACCCCTGTGGCTATGCGGGGTACAGCACTCTTGGCTGCTTTCACAGGCTGAAAAAGTTGAGTGTTTGTGGCTTTTCCAGGTGCACGGTGCAAGCTGTCAGTGTATCTACCATTTTGTGGTCTGGAGGATGGTGGCCCTCTTCTCACAGACTCACTAGGCAATGCCCCAGTGGGGACTCTGTATGGGGGCTCCAACTTCACATTACTCCTCTGCACTGTGCTAGTAGAGGTTCTCCATGAGGCTTTTGCCCCTGAAACACACTTCTGCATGGATATCCAGGAGTTTCCATACATCCTGTTCAATCTAGGCAGAGGTTCCCATCCCTAACTCTTGCCTTCTGCACACCACCAGGCCCAACACCACGTGGAATAAACCAAGGCTTGGGGCTTGCACCCTCTTAAGTGATGTTTCAAGCTGTACCTTGGCCCCTTTTAGCTATGGCTGGAGCTGGATTGGCTGGAACGCAAAGTGCTGTGTCCTGGGGCAGCACAGGGCAGCAGGGCCATGAGTCTGGCCCACTAAATGATTTTTCCCTCCTAGGCCTTCAGAACCATGATGGGAGAAGCTATCATGAAGGTCTCTGAAATGCTCTGGAGGGATTTTCCCCATTCTCTTGGCTATTAACATTTGGCTCCACTTTACTTGTGCAACTTTCTGCAGCCTTGAATTTCTCCCCAGAAAATGGTATTTTCTTTTCTACGACATTGTCAGGCTGCAAATTTTCCAAACTTTTATGCTCTGCCTCCCTTTTAAATATAAGCTCCAGTTTCAGACCACCTGATTGCAAAAGCATATGAGTGTACACTGTAAGAAGTAGCTAGGCAACATCTTGAATGCTTTACTCCTTAGAAATTTCTTCTGCCAGATACCCTAAAACATCTCTCTCAAGTTCAAAGTTCCACAGATCCCTAGAGCAGGGGCACAATGCCACTAGTCTCTTTGCTAAAACTTAGCAAGAATGACCCAGTTCCCAATAAGTTTCTCATCTCCACCTGAGACCACCTCAGCGAGTACTTCACTGTCCATATCACTATCAGCATTTTGGTCACAACCATTCAACAAGTCTCCAGGAAGTCTGAAACTTACTCTCATCTTCCTGTCTTCTTCTGAGCCCTCCAAACTGTTCCGGTCTCTGCCTGTTACCCAGTTTTAAAGTCGCTTCCACATTTTCAGATATCTTTATACCAATGCCCACCTTCCCTGGTACCAATTTTCTGTATTAGTTCATTCTCACATTGCTATAAAGACATATCTGAGGCTGGATAATTTATGGAGAATAAAAGGTTTCATTGACTCATAGTTCCACAGGCTGTACAGGAGGCATGGCTGAGGAGGCCTCAGGAAAATTACAATTATGGCAGAAGGGCGAAGGAGAAGCAATGATGTCTTTGCATGGTGGCGGGAGAGAGAATAAAAGGGGAAGTGCTGCACACTTTTAAACAACTAGATCTTATGAGAACTCATTCACTATCACAAGAACAGCAATTGGGGAAAACTGCCCCCATTATCCAAACACTTCCCACCGGGTTTCTTCCCCAACATTGGGAATTACAATTCAACATGAATGAGTAGGGACACAGAGCCCAATTATATCAGACACTTAGGTTGATTCCGTTTTTTTGCTATTGCAAATAGTGCTGCAGTAAACATATGAGTGCAGTATGTTTTTGATGTAATGATTTCCCATGAGTAGATAGACAGTAATGAGATTGCTGGAGCAAATGGTAGTTCTATTTTTGGTCCTTTGAGAAATCTCCATACTATTTACCATAAATGTTGTACTAATATATATTCCCACCAACGGTGTAAAAGCTTACCCTTTTCTCTACATCCTCACAAACATCTTTTCTGTTTTTTTAATAGCAGCCATTAGAGCAGGGTGGGATGATATCTCTTTGTGAATTTCATTTGCATTTCCCAGACGATCAGTGATGGTGAGCATTTTTTTCACATACTTATTTGTCATATGTATGTCTTATTTAAAAAAAAATCTATTCATGTCCTTTGCCAACTTTTAATGGAATTATTATTTTTTGTTGAGTTATTTGCATATTCTGAATATTAGTATCTGGTTAGATGAATAATTTACAAATATATTTTTCAATTCTGCAGGTTGTCTGTTCACTTTGTTGATTATTTCTTTTTCTTTGCAGAAGCTTTTTAGTTTAATTAAGTCTCAGTTGTCTATTTGGGTTTTTTTTTGGTTGTGCTCTTGAGGTCTTAGCAGCAAATTATTTGCCTAGACCAATGTCCAGAATAGTATTGCCTAGGTTTTCTTGCAGGATTTTTATAGTCTCCGTTCTTATGTATAAATTTCTAATCCATCTTGGTTGATTTTTGTATATGGTGAGGGATAGAAGTCCAGTTTTTTCTGTATATGGAAATCCAATTTTCCCAGCACAATTTGTTGAAAAGGGTGTCCTTTCCCCAATAAATGTTCTTGATAACTTTGTCAAAGATTAGTTGGCTGTTAATGAGTGGCTTCACTTCTGGTTCTCTATTCTGTTTTAATTATCTACATGTCTATTTTTAGACAAGAACCATGCTATTTTGTCTACTGTACAAAATGGTAGTGTAGATCTTTCTTTTAGATCCTGATTGCAATTCTTTTGTATATATACCCAGAAGTTGGATTTCTGGATTATATAGTAGTTCTAGTTTAAATATATTACCCTTTTAATATAACTTGAAGTCAGGTAATGTGATGCCTTTGGCTTTGCTCTTTTTGCGTAATATTGTTATGTTTATTCAGGTTCCTTTTTGGTTCTGTGTGTATGTTAGAACTGACTTTTTTATGGTGCTGTGGAAAATGATGTTATTTTGATAGAGATTGCATTGAATCTGTTGATTGCTTTTGGTGGTATGGTCATATTAACAATATTAATTTTTCTGATTCATGAGCATGTGATATTGTTTCGTTTGTTTCTGTCATCTACTATTTTCTTTATCAGTGTTTTGTAGTGTTCCTCCTAGAGATTATTCATCTCTTTGGTTCAATTTATTCTTAGGTAATTTTGTTGTAGTTATTTTGATGCAATTGCCTTCTTGATTTGGTTCCAGGAAAATTATTGTTGATATATAGAAATGCCATTAATTTTTGTATGTTGATTTTGTATCCTGAAACATTACTAAATTCATTTATCAAACGTAAGAGTTTTTTGGTGGAGTTTTTAGGTTTTACCAGATATAAGATTATGTCATCAGCAAACAGCTATATAATTTGACGTCTCTTTTCCAGTTTTGATGCCTTTTATTTTTTTATCTTGCCTGACTGCTCTGGCTAGGGCTTTCAGTAGTATCTTGAGTAGGATTGGTGAAAATGGACATCCTTGTCTTGTTCCAGTTCCAGGGCTATTTGATGGCCCCTGAGGCCCAGTCCAGGCCTGGGGGCTTGGGCTCCTATCCTGACATGGGTTCTATCCCCCACTGACAGCAGCCAGCACTCAGGGTGGTCCTTGGCAAGCAAGGACATAGAGAAAAGACTTTCACCTTCTACCTATTCAGTGTAATGTTGGCTATGGGTTTGTCATATATGGCCTTTATTATTTTGACATGTGTTTCTTATATGCTGAGTTTGAGGAGGCTTTTTAAATGAGGGATGCTGAATTTTATCAAATTATTCTTGTGTGTTTATTGAGATGATTATATGGGTTTTGTCCTTAATTTTGTTTATATGGTAATCACATTTATTGATTTGCATATGTTAAACCATCCTTGAATCCCTGGAATAAAACCCATATGATCCAATCACCTCCCATCAGGCTCCTCCACTGACATGTGGAGAGTACAGTTCGACACGAGATTTGGGTGGACACAGAGCCAAACACTATCACTCACTGGCTCCTGTATTGGAGATTCACTTTTGGTTCCTAGCTGGTCCCAGCCACATAAGTTGCACATTTTCCTTTTCCTTCTCCTTCCTAGATATTAGTGTTTTGTGTTGCTTTTCTGCTGATTTCCCATGTTTCCTTTTGATTAATGTATTAAAAATGTGATTGTCTACATACTACTTTGGTCCTTCTAAATGGATGAGGTATTGCTAAAACGCTGTCACCAGCCATCTTAAAAAAAATCCCGTATTATTAACTATAAGCATTGTATTATACAGTAGAGCTCTAGAATTTCTTCATCTGATATAATCAAAACTGTATATCTTTTCAACAAGTTCTCATTCCCTGTTCACACCAACCACTGACCACTACCATTCTTTTTACTGCTTCTGAAAGTTTGACTATTTTGGATGCCTCATATAAGTGGAATCATGTAGTATGTGTTCTTCTGTGATTGGCTTACCTCACTTAGCATTCTATTCTGAAGGTTCATCCGTGTTGTAGTGGGTGACAGAATTCCCTTTTTAAGGCTGAATAATATTCCTCTTATATATACACACATATATGCAAATTTATACATATACATTTATACAAATATAATACATATGTGTGTGCATATATATAACATTTTCTTTATTCATTCACCTGTCAACAAACATTTTTGTTGTTTCAATATCTTTGCTATTTTGACTAAAGCTGCCAGGAAGATGGAAGTGTAAATTTTTCTTTTAGATCCTGATGGCAATTCCTTTGTATATATACCCTGAAGTTGGATTTCTGGATTATATGCTAGTTCTATTTTAAATTTTTTGAAGAACCTTCATTGTGTTTTCTATTGTGGCTACACCATTTCACATTCTCACCAATGGTGTGCAATTTTTCTCTTTTTTCCACATCCTCACCAACATTTGTTATGTTTGGTTTTATTGAATAATAGACATTGTAACAGGTGTGAGGTAATATCTTATTGTGGTTTTGATTTGCATTTACCTGATGAATCACAATGTTGGGCACTCTTTCATATACTTATGGGTCATTTGCAAATCTTCTTTCAAGAAAAGTCTATTCAAATTATCTGCCCATTTTAAAAATTTATGTTTGATACCCTATAATTGTACAGTTTAAGGGATATAACATGATGTTTTGATACACGTATGAGTTCTGTGATGAGCAAATTTGGGAAATTAACATATCCATTACCTTAAATATTTATCATTTCTTTGTGAGGAGAACATTTAAAAACCTCTCTTTTAGCTATTTTGAAATACACAATACATTATTATTAACACTAGTCATCCTACTATGCAATAGATCACAAGAACTTACTCCTTCTATCTAACCATAGCTTTGTATTTACTGACCAATCTTTCATCATCCTCCCCTTTCTCCTCCCCTCCCCATCCTCTGGTAACCACTATTCTACTGTTTTTCTATGAGAACAACTTGTAACATTTCATCTGAGTGAGATCATCATATGGTATTTGCAGTATTTCTGCTCCTGTCTTTCTCTCATTTTTAATAAGGTTATTTTTTAAAATTTGTTTTTGTTATTATGTTTTCCTTTATATATTTTGGAAATTAACCCCTTATCATATATACAGTTTGCAAGTATTTTCTCCCATTTCCTATGTTGCTTTTCAGTTTGTTGATTGTTTCCTTTTCTGTGCAAGAAGCTTCTATTTAATATAATCTTACTGTCTATATTTGCTTTTGTCACCTGTGCTTTTAGTGTCAGATTCAATAAATAATTTCAAAAACCAATATCAAGAAGATATTTTTATATATTTTTCTCTAGGAATTTTACAGTTCCAAATCTTATATTTAAGTTCTTTATCTTTTTTGGGTTGATTTTTGTGTATGCTTTAAGTTAAAAAGTCCATTTTATTCTTTTGTGTGTGACTATCCAGTCTTTTCAACATCATTTACTGAAGAGACTATCCTTTCCCATTATGTATTCTTGATACCCTTGTCAAAGATTTGTTGACTATATATGCATAGGTTTATTTCTGGTCTCCCTAATATGTTTCATTGATCTATATGTGTGTCTTTATGCTAGTATCATACTGTTTTAATTACTGTAATGTGTAATATATTTGAAATCAGGAAATTTAATGCCTCAGCTTTGTTCTACTTTCTCAAAATCACTTTGGCTATTCTACATATTTTGTTGTTCCATAGGAATTTTATATTATTTATATGTTTTCTCTATTTCTATAAGAAATGCCTTTGGAGTTTTGATGAGGATAACATTGACTCCATAGATTGTTTTGGATAGTATAAACATTTAAAAAGTATTAATTCTTCCAACCCATGAAACAGGGATGTCTTTCCATTTATTTCTGTCTTTAATTTCTTTCATCAATGTCTTTTACTTTTTGGTGTACAACTCCTTTACCTTCTTGGTTAAGTTTATTCTTAGGTGTTTAATTTTCATTTTTGATACTATTGCAAATGAATCTGTTTTCTCAATCTCCTTTTAAGATAGTTCATTATTAATATATAGAAAGAACTTTTTGTATGTTTATTTTGTACCCTGCAACTTTACTGACCTCATTTTTTAGTTCTAATTGTTGCTGTGTTTTTTGTGGAGTCTTTAGGATATGCTATTTATAAGATCATGCCATCTGCATACAGAGATAATTTTAATTCTTCCTTTCCAATTTTGTTTTCTCTTTTCCTTGCCTAATTGCTCTGGTTAAGACTTCTGGTACTATTTTTGATACAAGTGACAAGAGTTGCATTTTTTCTCTTGTTCCTGATCTTAGAGGAAAAGCCCTCATTGTTTCGCCATTGAATATAATGTTAGGTGTGGTCTTGTTGTATATGGTCTTTATTATGTTCAGGTAAATTTCTTTTATACCTAGTTTCTTGAGCATTTTTATCATAAAACATTGTTGAATTTGGTCACATGCTTTTTCTGCAAATATTAAGATGATCATGTGGTTTTTATTTTTAAATATGTTAATGTGATGCACCACATTTATTGATTTGCATATATTAGACTATTTTTGTAACCAGTGATAAATCTCACTTGGTCATGGTGTATGATCTTTTCAATATACTGCTGAACTCAGTTTGCTAGTAAGGATTTTTGCATGTATGATCATCAGGAATATTGGCCTGTAATAGGCTTTTTGTGTTTTGTCTTTGTCTGGCTTTGGTATCAGGGAAATGCTGGTCTCATACAATGAGTTTGAAAGTATTCCCTTCTTTTTAATTTTTTGGAAGAGTTTGTGAATGATTGGCATTATTTTTATTTAAATAATTGGTTAGGTTCACCAGCGAAAGTGCCTGGTCCTGAGCTTTTCTTTGCTGGGAGGTTTTTGATTAGGGTTATTCAATATTCTTACTCATTATTGGTTAGTTCAGATTTTCTACTTTTTCATCATTCAGTCTTGCTAGTTCATATGTTTCCAGAAATGTTTTCATTTCTTGTAGGTTATCCAATTTTTTATGCATAATTGTTTATGGTAGTCTTGTATAAATTTTCTTTTATTTCTATGGCATAAAGTGTAATGTTTTCTTTTTTATTTCCTAATTGTATTTGAATCTTTTCACTTTTTATTATGCTAGCTAAAAGTGTGTCAGTATTGTTTATCTAAATGTTTAGTCTCTATTTCATTTATGTGTGCTTTTATCTTTGTTATTGCCTTCCTCCTGTTAACTTTGAGCTTAGTTTGTTCTTTTTGTCTAGTCCCTTAAATTGTAAAGTTCACTTCCTTTATTGTATTTCGTATTTTTAAATGTAGGCTTTTTCTTTTACTTTTCTTTTTTTCTTTTTTTTTTTCGACACAGGGTTTCACTCTGTCCCTGTGTCACCCAGGTTGGACTGCCGTGGCATGATCTTGGCTCACTGCAACCTCCGCCTCATGGGCTCAGGTGATCCTCCCACCTCAGCCTCCCTAGTAGCTGGGGCTACAGGTGCCTGCTACAACACCCAGCTAATTTTTTTTGTATATTTTTGTAGAGACAGGGTTTCATCACGTTGCCCAGGCTGGTGTGCCACCATGTCAGGCTATTTATTTTGTATTTTTAGTAGAGACAGGGTTTTGCCATGTTGGCCAGGCTGGGAAACTCCTGGCCTCAAGTGATCCACCTGCCTTGACCTCCCAAAGCGCTCAGATTACAGGCATGAGCCACCGCGCCCGGCCTCTTTGTTGATATTCTTACTTCTTTCAATTTTCCTGATTTTTTTTAGTTGCCTATCTGTGTTCTCTTGTAGTTCACTGAGTTTCTTTAAGACTATTATTTTAAATTATTTGTTACAAAATTCATAGATCTCCATTTCTTTAGGATTAGTTCCTGGAGATTTTTTTTGATAGTGTGATATTTTCCTGATTCTCTGTACTCATTTGCTTTGGGCGTCTGAATATTTGAAGCATCAATCACCTCTTCTATTCTTTCCAGACTGGCTTCAGCATGCAAAGAACTTCACCAATTATCTCAGCTGGAGATTCGAAGTGTGTCTCTCAAACCTTTGTAATAAATGTGCACATTCCACTTCTTTCCATTCCTTTTTAGGAGAAGTTTCAGGACTTTATGCCTTCTCCCAGTCCCTTGGAGTTCTGCCCGGAACTTAGAATCACTCATCAGTTTTCCTTAGGGTAGTACACTGATATTTCTATGTCGAATATTATCTTTACTTCCGTTTCTTTCTCCTGAAGAAGAAAACTCTATATTGTGAACCTTCTTCCAATCCCATTGAGCTGTGTTGAATATTAAGAGCTGCTCTTTCATTTTAACCAGAGAAGTGCATTGGGTGACAGAACATTGCGAGTAAGTTCCATTTCTCTTTCCTCCTCTTGAAGGAGAAATCCCAGAATTGTGTGCCTTCTCTTAGTCCCGCAGAACTGGGGTAGCATTTGAGAAGTGCACCCTCTGCCCAGATTTGCACTGTCTGCGGAGATTCCTTGCCTTCTGCTGAGAACCACAACAGCTACTTTGACTTATGCTGGATGTTGATGGTCATGTTAGCCGTTTGAGGCTGTCCTGGTTCCTGAGGGGCATGTAACTGCTGTCATCTGTGCCTGGCAGCTGAGATTAGCATTAGTATTTGCAATCTGCACTGGGTGTCCGGTGCTGTAGTTGCTGTGGTATACTATAAATTGCACAATAAATGTTAGCATGCAAATAATTAGAGGAACAAAACGAAAAAAAAACAGTGACAGCTAATCTGTAAATGGAAGTAATGTAAATAATTAATCATGGGGTACACACTTAGTACTGTATAAAGTTTAATTTGTCTAGACTTTCTACCATGGTTCCCTTTAAATATTCTGTCCTATTTGTCTTCATAAGTTGACTTTTACATCTCAGATCAGGTGTTTTTATCCTTGTCCCCAAAATACAGCAATAAGTTAGGTATATTGTTGGATGCAGAATTTGGGTAGACATGTTTTTTAAGGTTTGTGAAAATCTCTTTTATTCCCAGTTAAACATGTTCATCTAAGTATTATATATGGAAGATGGTTCTATTTTGTGAAACTGCTTATAAGTTAATTCTCCCATCTATTAGTTGGTCTTATTTTTATTTTTATTTTTAATTTTAGATTCAAAGGGTTACATGTGCAGGTTTTTTACATGGAAACGTTGCATATGGTTAGGGTTTAGGAATCTATTCAAGCCATTATCCAAATATTAAACATAATACCTACTAGATAAATTTTCAATCCTCCCCCTTCTCCCTACCTTCTGCTTCTTGGAGTCCCCAGTGTCTATTACTTCCATATTTATGTCCACGTGTACCCATTATTTAGCTCCCACTTATAAATGAGAATGTATACGGTACTTGATTTTCTGTTTCTGAGTTATTTCAATTAGCATAGTGGCCTTCAGCTCCCTTCATGTTGCTGCAAAGAACATGATTTCATTATTGTTTATGGCTGTGTAGTATTCCATAGTATGTATGTACCACATTCTTTATCCAATGAACCACGGTGAACAATTAGGTTGATTCCATGACTTTGGTATTGCAAACAGTGCTGTGATAAAGGTACAAGTGCAGGTGTCTTTTTAAAAATAATGAATTGTGTTTTTGTGGGTAGATACTCAGTAGTGAGATGGCTGGGTCAAATGGTAGTTCTACCTTTAGTTATTTGAGAAATCTCCATACTGCTTTCTGAAGGGGCTAAACTAATATGTATTACCACCAAGAGTATGTATGTATTCCTTTTTCTCTGGATCTTCACTAACATTTATAATTTTTTGACCTTTTAATAATAGCCACTCTTAGTGGTGTGGAGTGGCATTTTATTGTGGTCTAATTTACATTTATCTGATGATAGTAATATTGGGTATCTTTCCAAATGTTCATTGGCCACTTGTATGTCTTCTTTTTAAGAAGTGTCTTTTCATCTTTTGCTCACATTTTAATGCAGTTATTCATTTTTTTGCTTGTTTATTTGTTTAAGATCTTCATATAATCTGAATATCAGTCCTTTGCATATCATTACTCAACTTTAAACTATACTACAAGGATATATAGCAGGCAAAACAGCATTGTACTGGTACAAAAATAGACACATAGATCAACTGAACAGAATAGAGAGCCCAGAAATAAAGCTATAGACCTACAACCAACTGAGCTTTGACAAAGTCAAAAAAATAAAAAATGGAGAAAGGACGTTCTATTCAATACATTCTACAGGGACGACTGGCTAGCTATATGCGGAAAAATGAAACTGGACTCCTACCACTCACAATATATAAAAATTAACTCCAATACCAAAGCCTGGCAGAGACACAATAAAAAAAGAGAATTTTAGACCAATATCCTTGATGAACATCGATGTAAAAATTCTCAATAAAATACTGGCAAACTGAATCCAGCAGCACATCAAAAAGCTTATCCAACATGATCTAGTGGGCTTCATCCCTGGGATGCAAGGCTGGTTCAACATATGCAAATAAATAAACGTAATCCAGCATATAAAAAGAACCAAAGATGAAAACCACATGATTATCTCAATAGATGCAGAAAAGGCCTTTGATAAAATTCAACAGCCCTTCATGCTAAAAGCTCTCAATAAATTAGGTATTGATGGGTTTATCTCAAAATAATAAGAGCTATTTATGACAAACCCACAGCCAATATCACACTGAATGGGCAAAAACTGGAAGCATTCCCTTTGAAAACTGGCACAAGACAGGGGTGCCCTCTCTCACCACTGTTATTCAACATAGTGTTGGAAGTTCTGGCCAGGGCAATCAGGCAGGAGAAAGAAATAACGGGCATTCAATTAGGCAAAGAGGAAGTCAAATTGTCCCTGTTTGCAGATGACATGATTGTATATTTAGAAAACCCCATCATCTCAGCCCAAAATCTCCTTAAGTTGATAAGCAAATTCAGCAAAGTCTCAGGATACAAAATCAATGTACAAAAATCACAAGCATTCTTATACACCAATAACAGACAAACAGAGAGCCAAATCCTGAGTGAACTCCCACTCACAATTGCTTCAAAGAGAATAAAATACCTAGGAATCCAACTTACAAGGGATGTGAAGGAACTCTACAAGGAGAACTACAAACCACTGCTCAACGAAATAAAGAGGATTCAAACAAATGGAAGAACATTCCATGCTCATGGATAGGAAGAATCAATATCGTGAAAATGGCCATACTGCCCAAGGTAATTTATAGATTCAGTGCCATCCCCATCAAGCTACCAATGACTTTCTTCACAGAATTGGAAAAAACTACTTTAAAGTTTATATGGAACAAAAAAGGAGCCTGCATTGCCAAGACAATCCTGAGCCAACAGAACAAAACTGGAGGCATCATGCTACCTGACTTCAGACTATACTACAAAGCTACAGTAACCAAAACAGCATGGTACTGGTACCAAAACAGACATATAGACCAATGGAACAGAACAGAGCCCTCAGAAATAATACCACACATCTACAACCATCTGATCTTTGACAAACCTGACAAAAGCAAGAAATGGGGAAAGGATTCCCTATTTAATAAATGGTGCTGGGAAAACTGGCTAGCCATATGCAGAAAGCTAAAACTGGATCCCTTCCTTACACCTTATACAAAAATTAATTCAAGATGATTAAAGACTTAAATGTTAGACCTAAAACCATAAAAACCCTAGAAGAAAACCTAGGCAATACCATTCAGGACATAGGCATGGGCAAGGACTTCATGTCTAAAACACCAAAAGCAATGGCAACAAAAGCCAAAATTGACAAATGGGATCTAAGTAAACTAAAGAGCTTCTGCACAGCAAAAGAAACTACCATCAGAGTGAACAGGCAACCTACAGAATGGGAGAACATTTTTGCAATCTACTCATCTGACAAAGGGCTAATATCCAGAATCTACAATGAACTCAAATTTACAAGAAAAAAACAAACAACCCCATCAAAAAGTGGGCAAAGGATATTAACAGACACTTCTCAAAAGAAGACATTTATGCAGCCGAAAGACACATGAAAAAATGCTCATCATCACTGGCCTTCAGAGAAATGCAAATCAAAACCACAATGAGATACCATCTCACACCAGTTAGAATGCCGATCATTAAAAAGTCAGGAAACAACAGGTGCTGGAGAGGATGTGGAGAAATAGGAACACTTTTACACTGTTGGTGGGACTGTAAACTAGTTCAACCATTGTGGAAGACAGTGTGGCGATTCCTCAGGGATCTAGAACTAGAAATACCATTTGACCTAGCCATCCCATTACTGGGTATATACCCAAAGGATTATAAATCATGCTGCTATAAAGACACATGCACACATATGTTTATTGCGGCACTATTCACAATAGCAAAGACTTGGAACCAACCCAAATGTCCAACAATGATAGACTGGATTAAGCAAATGTGGCACATACACACCATGGAATACTATGCAGTCATAAAAAAGGATGAGTTCATGTCCTTTGTAGGGACATGGATGAAGCTGGAAATCATCATTCTCAGCAAACTATCACAAGAACAAAAAACCAAACACCACATATTCTCACTCATAGGTGGGAACTGAACAAATGAGAACACTTGGACACAGGAAGGGGAATATCACACACTGGGGCCTGTCGTGGGGTAGGGGGAAGGGGGAGGGAAAGCATTAGGAGATATATCTAATGTAAATGATGAGTTAATGGGTGCAGCACACCAACATGGTACATGTATACATATGCAACAAACCTGCACATTGTGCACATGTACCCTAGAACTTAAAGTATAATAAAAAAAAGAAAAAGAAAAAAAATTAACTCCAGATGGACTAAAAAATTATATATATGTGAGACCTGAAACTAGAAATATCCCAGGAGAAAACTGAGAGAAAACTATTCTGGTATTGGCCTAGGCAAATAATTTATGACTATGACCTCAAAAGCAAATGCAACAAAAAGCACAAATTGACAATTGGGAACTAATTAAACTGAAGAGCGTCTTTACAGCAAAGGAAACCATCAAAATATTAAACAGGTAACCTACAGAATGGGAGTAAATATTTGTTAGCTACTTTTTATGACCTTTGTTTTACCACCTGCTGTGGAATTTTAGTTTACAGGTTTATCTCTGGTAGCATTTTTGTCCGTTTTTAATTTTTCTTTTTTTTTTTTTGATGAGTGTGTTTTTTTTCTCTGCTCTTGTCCCTTCATGTCTAGAATATTTTACACTTGTTTCTACCAAGACCACCAAGCTTCTCTGATCAAAACCAGGTCTCAACCTATTGGATGGATAGCTGTCCTCCTGGAGGAAAACCAGAGAGCGTGTTGTAGAGCAGATGTTGTCTTGCTCTGTCCTGTCTCCTTTGTCAACTGATTGACAATGGCTATGGCCATTTGCAATGGCCTGCAAACTTTGTAGCAATATCGTGGGAATGTGGGGGAGTTCATGCTGTTGAACTCAGCCTCAATCCCTAATAGTCATAGAGAGGAGTCAGTCTTTATTAATTCATAGCAGTTGGTCTCTGCACCACCTCTTTCTGCTTATAGCTTCTGAGATCCATGGGTCCAGGTACTGAGTTTATAGATCTAGGTCCTCCTTATCAGTGTGTGTTTCTGCTCCATTTCTGATCCATTGATGTTTATTTTACTTTTGATCATGACTGTCTTTTAAAAATGTTTTTTAATTGTCTACTAATATTGTTAGAAGTTTGGAGAGAAGAGGTTTTTAAAGAACATTTGTTTAGAATGTGCTTAGAAATATTTTAAAATATATGGTAAATTTGAAAAAAATAGTGTGCATATATGTATAGTTACCACCTAAATGCTACCATTACCATTTGACTAGTTTTATCACATATCTTCAACTCTCCATTCTTTTATTCATCCATCAATCTATCCTGTTGTTTTCTAGCATTTCATAGTTAGTTGAGGACATCAGTAAACTTCCTAGAAAGTGGTATTTTACATGAACTCACAGCACTAAATTAAATTGAAGTCTTGAAGTAAATAAAGACTTTTAATTTTCTTTAAACCAATATTTACTAAACTTATTTGGGATGGAACCCTTTGTTATACAACTTGCAGGAGTATTTACAAGATTACTATCCAGTAATACAGCTGTCTGCAACTGCACCAGGGACCGGTTTCATGGAAGACAATTTTCCCACAGACTGGGGTAGAAAGGGATGGTTTCAGGATAAAACTGTTCCACTTCAGATCATCAGGTATGAGATTCTCATAAGGGACATAACACCTAGATCCTTCACATGCACAGTTGATAACAGGGATCATGCTCCTATGAGAATCTAATGCTGCCAATGATCTGACAGGAGGTGGAACTCAGGCAGTAATGCTCATTTGCCCATTGGTCACTTTCCGCTATGTAGCTTGGTTCCTAACGGGCCATGGACTCGTACTGGTCTTTGGCCTGGTGTTTGGGGACCCCTGTTGTAATGCAAGCTTGAGGAAATGGTATGCTATTCTTTGCCTAGAATTCTATTTTTTTTTAAATCAATTTCAATCCTAAATTTTTTATGTAACTTTGTAATGATCCTTCCAAATTTGTGTCATAAGAAATTTTAATTTTTAATTAGCCTGCTACCTATATCTTTTCTTAGCTATGTTCATCCTTTTAAAACATTTAGACACAACTGCTTAAAAATTATAGACCCAAAATTCTTAAATGTGTGTATATACATACATATATTTATATATAAATATATAACTTTGGTAAAGTTAATTAAATTATGTAAAACTCAGTTTTGTCATTATAAAATGGAGAAAGTAATACCCACTTTAATTATTTTTAGTGAGGATAAAATTACACAATTGATGAAAAATGCCTAGTTTCATGTAGGAACACTAACAAGAGCTTAATAAAAGATAGCTGCTGTGTGTGTTATTTCTTCCAATGTAATTTTTATGAATGATAGAAAAATGTGTGAGTAGTATACGTGGATAGCCTCGCACAGAGAAATCTTAGCCTAATTTAATCAGAAAATTAAGGCAATGATTTAGAATTTTCTTGAGAAAGGAAGAAAGGAAAAGGAAAAGAAGAGAGGGAAGAAGAAAGGGAGATTTTGCTTCACACCTGTCATTATAACTGGTGTTATTTGTGAACTTTAGTTCAAACATAATCTGGGCCAGTTGGAATGATTTAACCAATGTTCCACATAAAAATAATGCAATGGACTTGTTTATCTAATTTGTCAAAATTAGATAAGTTACTGTTATACAGATGCAAAAAATAAGTGATGAAGATAAGTAATGAAAGGGATATTTTATTAAAGAGATTTCTACCATTATATTATATAGCATATCACCTAATAGTAATCAAATTAAGGAAGGGGTGATGAAAATTAACATGTAATTGGCACATACCATGAGCCAGGCAATGTAATAATAACTTAATCTTCTTGAACACCTTTTTTTTTTTTTAAACGAAGTTTTGCTCATGTTGCCCAGGCTGGAGTGCAATGGCGTGATCTCGGCTCACCACAACCTCCGCCTCCCAGGTTCAAGCAATTCTCCTGCCTCAGCCTCCCGAGTAGCTGGGATTATAGGCATGCACCACCATACCCGGCTAATTTTTGTATTTTTAATAGAGATGGGGTTTCTCTATGTTGGTCAGGCTGGTCTCGAACTCCCGACCTCAGGTGATCCACCTGCCTTGGCCTCCCAAAGTGCTGGAATTACAGGCGTGAGCCACCACACCCAGCCCGAGCATCCTTTTTTAACAAAAGAAGAGTCATAGTAACTTCTCTAATATCTCAGATCTTAAGTCATGATGCTCATTCTTTCATATATTAGCAAATCCCTAATTGTAAGTTTAAAAGTCATATCAAATACAACATATTCAAAAATCTATTCTCTAGCCAGCCCCCACTGTTACTGTACAAATGTAATTCAGATTATGTCACTCTCCAAGATTCTTATCTTGACCTACGTTGTTCTGTATAATCTTGTCCCAGGTTATTTCTCTGATCTCATCTATTACCACTCTTCTTTTTACTCTTTGACCTCAAACAATGCAGATCTTGATGTCCCTTAAGTTCACCAAGTAGAACCCTATCATATATCTCAAGATTTTTAAATAGCAGTTTTCTCTGTCCAGAAATTTCTTCCCTAGATATTTGCATGGCTCACTCTCTCTTGTCATTTAGAACATTGCCTAAGAGATCTGACAACTTCTTAGAGGAGCTTTTTTGACCACTATCAATTCTTTTACTCTGAATTACTCTTTTTTGTAGCTTGTATTATAATAAACCTAAATAGTATTAGATTGGTGCAAAAGTAATTGTGGATTTTGCCATTGAAAATAATGGCAAAAACAATTACTTTCAGTGACATTGCCATTACTTTCAATGGCAAAAACTGCAATTACTTTTGCACCAACCTAATACTTGTTTTTATTATCTGTCTTATCCATTTGAATGTCAGCTCCATAAAGTCCAGCACTTCACTATAGTCATTGCTGTATCTTTAGCTTCTGGAACAGTACCTGATACATAATAAAAGCATAATAAATATTTGCTATATAGAATTCCATATGGCTTACTAGACACAGCCAGGAGGAACATCTCTCACAGAGAGACCAGGGCATTGAGAAGTCTGGCACACTCTAAGCAGATCTTTGAAGGGAAGAAATTGAGAGTAAATGGAGGGAGGCTGCAAAATGCTGAGCTAAAGGGGAAATCTGGGAACCCTACACAGGGTGGCTGAACATCAGGACTCATTCCTGGGCCCTAGCGACTCCTGAGGATGGGGTGAGTTGATCAGGCAAAGAGTAGACTTCTCTCACCACGTATCTTCAGAATCTGAGCAGCAGTAGACTCCACGAACCTCATGGACACCGGAGCTGGCAGTGAGCTGCTTAGAGAGGTAGCAGGAGAAAGACTTCAGCCTGTGTGGAGCACAAAGGGCTTAGTACATAAAGGGCTACAGTGGAGCTTGGCCAAGGACACCCATCCCCCAATGCTTGCTACACTACTCTAGGAGACTTTAGCATTAGGGTGACGGTTGGACTGGGACAGAGCAGGAACTGTTCCCTGTGGGACGAGGACAGCTCAATCTGAGCAACCCCTGTTGAATGACCTATTCAGGAGCTCCATCCTGGCCACATTCATTGGCAGTGCAACCTCAGATACACAACCAGGGTGCCTCCCAGGGGCCCTCATCATAGCTCCTTCAACAGCAGAGTACACCTGACCATGGGAGAGCTCCAGCAGACTAACCCCCACTGACATGCACCAGCTCACCCACAGCTTCCCCACACAGCAGCCTCCCCACATCATTTTGGTGGCATACACTTACCCATGGCCTCCCCATCGCTTACTAGTGCATGCATGCAGGCAGACCTCACCTCCTCTGCTGACATGCATGTGAGTGCACAGCCCACTGTGCCCCCACTGCCATCATGAGCACACCCTTCCACCTCACCCCACTGACACATGGGCATCCCACTACACCTCTGCCACTGGCTCAAAGACACAAAAGGGCGTTGGCAACCCCAGCTCCACCAGCATCCTGCACCTGCCACCAGGGCTGCGACCTCCAGCATGAGTGCTAGTATAGACACCAACAAACCTGCTCCCCCCAGTTCCCCTCTCTGGCTAGCATGCATGTACTCTGTCACTCACCTATGGCTGTTGCCATGTATACATGAGCATGGTTTCCATTGTTACCTCACCAAAGAATAAATTTGGCCAGAATCCTCCATTGAAGTGTTGTGGCCAGTGGGCCAGGAACACCTCAGGCCATCCAGTGCAGCAGGTTCCTAACCTGCAGGGGTTAAAGAAGAAAGCCAGGTGCCTGGTACCTGCACCCCCAGAGTTACAACGTGCAGCCCAGGTGTGCTGAGCTGAGCCTTGTCTCCCTAAAACCTTCCAGAAATGGAGCCAGTTGAATGAACCCAACTTATACCACAATTAAATCCCCAAGGTCATCAAAGAAGATAAAAGCAAAAACAAACAAACAAACAAAAACATCTAAAGGACAGCAACTTCAAAGATTGAAGAAATTTCAGACCACACAGATGAGAAAACAAGCATAAGAACTGTGACAACTCAAAAATCCAGAGTGTATTCTTACCTCCAAACAACCAAACTATTTTCCAAGCAATGGTTCTTAACAGTGTAAAATGGCTGAAATGAAAGACATAGAATTTAGAATACAGATAGGAATGAATCAAGTTCCAGTCCAAGGAATCTGAGAAATACAATAAAATGATACATGAGCTGAAACATGAAATGACCATTTTAAGAAAAAAAATCTGATCTGATAGGGCTAAAAAACTCATTTCAATAATTTCATAATACAATGGCAAAAATTAAAAGCAGAATAAACCAAAATGAGGAAATATTTTCAGAGATCAAAGGGCCTTTGAATTAACTCAGTCAGGCAAAAATAAAGAACAATGGAAAAAAAGCTCTGAGAATATGGGATTATATGAAGAGACCAAATCTATGACACATTGGTTTTCCTGAGAGAGAAGGAGAGAAAGCAAGTAGCTTGGCAAACATATTTGAGAATATTATTCATGAATGTTTCCCCGACCTCACTAGAGAAACCAACATTTAAATTCAGGAAGTACAGGGAACCCCTGTGAGATACTATACAAAATGAGCTTCACCAAGACACACAGTCATCAGATTCTCCAAGTTTGAAACAAACTACAAAATGTTAAAAGAAGATAGAGAGAAGCAGCAGGTCACCTACAAAGGTAACCCCCATCAGGCTAACAGTGGATCTTTCAGCAGAAATCCTACAAGCCGGAAGAGATTTGGGGCCTATATTCAGCATTCTTTTTTAAAAAAGGAATTTCAACCAAGAGTTTTATATCCAGCCAAACTAAGCTTCATTAGCAAAGGTGAGATAAAATTCTTTTCAGACGAGCAAATGCTGAGGAAATTTGAAACCATCAGACCTGCCTTACAAGAAGTCCTTAAGAGAGTGCTAAAGAAAGAAAAAACCATTACCAGACACCACAACACACTGAAGTACATAGACCATTGAAATGATAAAGCAACTACACAATCAATTATGCATAATAGTCAGCTAACAAACATGATGCCAAGTTCAAGTCCACACATATCAATATTAAACTTGAATGTAAATTGACTAAATGCCCCCAATTAAAAGGCACGTAGTCACAAGTTGGATAAAGAAGTAAGACCTAAGTGTTATGCTGTCTTCAACAGACCCATCTCACAAGCAATGACGCACATAGGCTCAAAGTAAAGAGATGGAGAAAAATCCACTAAGCAAATGGAAAATAGAATAAAAGGAGGGGTTGTTGTGCTAATTTCAAACCAGACATTAAACCAGCAATGATCAAAAAAGAAAAAAAGGCATTACATAATGGTTAAGGGTTCAATTCCACAGGAAGACCTAACTATCATAAATATATATGCACACAACACAGGAGCGTCCATATTCATAAAACAAGTTCTTAGAAAACTATGAAGAGACTTAGATAACCACACAATAATAGTGTTAGGCTTCAATAGCCCACTGAGAGTATTAGACAGATCACTGAGGCAGAAAACTAACAGAACTATTTGGGAACTGAATTCAACCCTTGACCAAATGGACCTAGCAGGCATCTACAGAATTTCCACTCCAAAACAACACAATACACATAATTATTACCTGCATATGACAAATAATATAAAATTGAGCGAATAATAGGATATAGAACAATTCTCAGCAAATTCAAAAAACTGAAATGATACCAACCACACTACTGGATCAAATGCAATTAGAATAGAAATCAATACTAAGAGGATTGCTCAAAACTATATGATTACATTAATCAACCTGCTCCTGTATGGCTTTTAGGTAAACAATGAAATTAAGGCAGAAATCAAGAAAGTCTTTGAAACTAATGAGAACAATGATGCAACATGCCAGAACCTCTGGGACACTGCTTAATCAGTGTTAAAAGGAAAGTGTATAGTGCTAAATGCTGAAATAATAAAGCTAGAAAGATCATAAATGAAGCACCTAATATCATGCCTAGAGGAACTAGAAGAAGAGAAAACCAACCACAAAGCTGGCAGAACACAAGAAATTACCAAAATTAGAGCTGAACTGAATGAAAATGAGATATGGAAAACTATACAGTAAATCAGTGAATCACAGTGATGGTTGTTTGAAAGAATAAATAAAAAAAGGCCAATAGCTACACTAATAAAAAAGAGAGAAGAGCCAAATAAACTCAATCATAAATTGCAAAGGGGACATTACCACTGATACTCCAGAAACACATAAAGCTGTCAGAGACTATTATGTGCACAAACTAGAAAACTTAGAAGAAATGAATAATTACTGGAAACATGCAACCTCTTAAGGTTGAACCAGGAAGAAATTGAATCCCTGTAGAGACCAAAAATGAATTTTGAAATTGAATCAGTAATAAAAAGCCTACCAACCAGGAAAAGCCCAGGATGAGACAGATTCACTGATGAATTCTACCAGGTGTATAAAGAAGAGCTGGTATCAAACCTACAAAAACTATTCCAAAAAATGAGGAGGATGGACACCTCCATCACTCATTCTACAAGGCCAGCATCATTCCGGTACCAAACCTTGCAGAGACACAAGAAAAACAATAAAAGTTCCAGCAAATATTATTGAGGAACATAGACACAAAAATATTTAACAAAATACTAGCAAACCAAATCCAGCAGCACATCTAAAAGCTAATCAGCCAGTCAACTTGGCTTTATCCATGGGATTCAAGGTTGGTTCAACATACAGAAATCAATAAATGTGATTCATTACATGAACGTAACCAAAAAGAAGAACCACATAATCATCTCAATAGATGCACAATAGGATTTTGAGAAAATTCAACATCACTTCACATTAAAAACCCTCAACAAACTAGGCATTAAAGGAACATACCTCAAAATAATAAGAGCCTTCTATGACAAACCTATAGCTAACATCATACTGAACAGACAAAAGCTGGAAGCATTCCCCTCGAGAATTAGATAAAGACAAAGATTCCCATTCTTATTATTCCTATTCAACATAGTATTGGAAGTCCTAGCCAGAGTAATCAGGCAAGAGAAATAAATAAAAAGCATCCAAATAGGTAGAGAGGAAGTCAAACTATCACTCTTTGCAGATGATATGATTATATATCTAGAAAACTCCTATAATCTCTGCCCAGTATCTCCTAGATCTGATGAACAACTGCAGCAAAGTTTCAGGATACAAAATCAATGTACAGAAATCAGTACCATTTATACACACAAACACTGACCAAGCTGATAGCCAAATCAAGAATGAAATCACATTCACAAAAGCCACAAAAAGAATAAAATATCTAGAAATGCAGCAAACAAAGGAGGTGAAAGACCTCTAGAATGAGAATTACGAAACAGTGTTGAAAGAAATCAAAGATCACACAAACAAATGGAAAATCATTCTATGCTCATGGATGGAAATAATTTGTCTTATTAAAATGGCCACACTGCCCAAAGCAATTTACAGATTCAATGTTATTCCAATCAAACCACCAATGACATGCTTCACAGAACTAGAAGAAAACTTGCAAAATTTATGTGGAACCATAAAGGCACCTGAATAACCAAAGCAATCCTGTGGAAAGAGAATAAAGTTGGTGATATCACACTACCTGATGTCAAACTATATTATAAGCCTACAGTAATGAAAAGAGCATGGTACTGGTACAAAAACAGACAGATGAATGGAACAGGTAAAAGATACTGGAAGTAAAGCCAGACACCTACAACCATCTGTTCTTTGGAAAAGAGGACAAAAACAAGCAATGTAAAAAGGAGTTTTTATTTAATAAATTGTGCTGGACTAACTGCCTAGCCATATGCAGCAGGCTGAAACCCCCTGCTTACACCATATACAAACATTAAGTCAAGGTGGATTAAACACTTGAGTGTAAAATGTAAATCTCTAAAATTCCTGAAAGATAACCTAGGAAAATCCATTCTGGACATGGGTCCTTGCAAAGATTTAATGAAAAAGACCACAAGAGAAATTGCAACAAAACCAAAAATTGACAAGTGGCACCTAATTAAACTAAAGAGTTTCTGCACAGCAGGAGAAAATAGCAACAGAGTAAACAGACACCCTACAGAATGGGAGAAAGTATTTGCAAACTATGCAGCTGACAAAGGTCTACTATTCAAAATCTATAAGAAATTTCAACAAATTAACAAGCAAAAAACACACAAAAAACCATTAAAATGGGCAAAGGACATGAACAGACACTTCTCAGAAGAAGACATACAACAAGCATATGAAAAATGCTCAACAGCACTAATCATTATAAAAATGTAAATCACAACAATGAGATACCATCTCACACCAGTCAGAATGGCTATTATTAAAAAGGCAGAAAATAACAGAAGCTGGTGTTGTTATAGAGGAAAGGGAATGCTTATACACTGTTGGTGGGTATGTAAATTAGTTTAGCCATTGTGGAAAGCAGTGTGGTGATTTCTTAAAAAACTTAAAACAGAATTATCATTCGACTCAGCAATACCATTACTTAGTATATAGCCAAAGGATTATAAATCATTCTACCATAAAGACACATGTATTTGTGTGCTCACTGCAGCACTATTCACAAAAGCAAGGACATAGAATCAACCTAAATGTTCATCAATAGCAGATTGGATAAATACACCACAGAATACTATGTAGCCATAAAACAGAATGAGATCATTACCTTTGCAACAACATGCAAGAAGCTGGAGGCCATTATCCTAAGTGAAATAATGCAGGAAAAGAAAACCCAGTAGTGCATGTTCTCTCTTATATGTGGGAGCTAAACCTTGAGTATATGTGGATACAAAGAAGAGAGCAAGAGACACCAGGGCCTAGTTGAGAGTGGAGAGTGGGTACAGAGTGAGGACTGAAAAACTACCTATCAGGTACTATGCTTATTGCCTGAGTGGTGAAATAATCTGTACACCAAACCCTCATGACATACAATTTACCTGTATAACAAACCTGCACATGTACCCCTGAACCTATAGTAAAAGTATAAAAAATTGTTGAATGAATAATCAAACTTTAAATTTAACCCTCAACTACCATGTGAGGTCAGTGTGATTATTCCTAACATTTCATAATCAATAAAGATACTTAGATTCACTGAGTTTAAGTAACTCTCCTGAGGGTACATTGCTAATAAATGACAAAGCCACATCCCTCTTATGTTGAATGTCTTCTCAGAAAACAAATGCCACTATAATTTGATTAAAAGTAATAGGATATGTTAGTGATCCACAATCACTTAATTTATGGTTTTCTCAAGATATGAATCAGTTTCTTGTGAACACTTCGCTTAAAAACATTTCAATAGTTTTCCATTGCACTTAGAATAAAATCCAAACTTTCAGCAGGTCCTTCAATACCTTGCATGATCTTTAACTTCATCTGGCGTCTCTTTTCTTTTTACTCACAACATTCTAGTCATACAGACTGTCTTTCTTTCTTTGTATCTCAAACACTAAATTACCCCTCCTCCCACCCCATCTTAGAGTTTTGCATTTGCCATTTTCTTCTTTTGAAAAACTTCCCTTTTTTCATGACTGGTCTCATATTCAGATCTCAGCTTAGAGAGGATTCTAAGGTCTGAATGTTGGTGGCCTCCAAAGTTCACTTGTTGGAACTTAATACCCAATGTGACAATAATAAGAAATGGGGCCTTTGGGAAGTCATTGAGTTCACGAGGGCTCCATCCTCATGAATGAGATTAGTGCCCTTATCAAAGAGGATCCTGGGAGTTCCCTTGCCTCTTCGGTTACTTGAGAAAACAGTTAACCATCTAGGAAGCAGAGAGCCAGCCCTTGCAAGACACCAAATCTACTTTTACCTTGATTTTGGACTACCCAGCCTCCAGGACTGTAAGCAATATATTTCTATTGTTTATAAATTACCTAGTTTAAGCTATTTTGTTTAAATAGCCTGAACTAAGACAGAAGACTTTCCTGATGATCTTAATCTTCCCATCGCCACACTTATTACTGTATCCCAGTATCCTGTTTTATTTTCCTTATGGCATTTAATGCTTTAGAATTACATTTTATTTTTATTTGTTTAGTTTCACCTTCACGTTCTGTTTCCTCTACAGTGTAAGCTCCACAAAGATGGGAACCTTATCTCTCTTGTGGTTGCTATACCTTAGCACCTAGAGTAGTGACTGGCACATAGAAGCCACCTGGAAATAATTATTGGATGATGATGATGTTGATGATGATAAAATTATCATTTGTTGTGTTCTTACTATGTATCATGTACTGTGTTGAATAATTTAGCTGTATTATTCCTCAAAAATCCAATGACAGATGTATAGTTTATAGGCCTATTTTACAAACAACTAAACTAAGAAACAGAGAAAATCAACAATTTACCTGTAACCACTGGTGCTAAGAAGGAATGTATTCATAATAAGTTCCAGGTGACTTAGTTTGAGTGGTAGTGTTCTTAACTCCAATTTTGAATGAAAGAAGAATAAATGATTTAGTTAATGAGTTTTCTACCCTAAATGGTCTCAGAACCATGATCTTGTCTTTATTTCATATTCCAACTTAAGTGGTGTAATATGCTTAACAATGGGTGGAATAAATCAGTTCTGAGAAGCACTGAGGAAAGCACAATGAAGGAACCTGCTGCAATTGAGCTTTTAATGTATCTGGATCCTATTACACTTGCTTATTGAAATTACCAAGATTCCACAATTTTCCACTTCCTAGATCAACCTTATCCTAAAAGGGGGAAATCAGGAACTCGGCTCTTTAGTACAGCAATCTACACATAAAATAGTTTTTCTGTAACTTATACTTCAGAGATTTCAGTTATACAATCCCACTTATAGCCATAGGTTTCTATTTTGACAACCCTTGATAAATCTAGGTTTGATCTTCCCTTTTCTTGTTGCAACTTATTAAATACTGCATATAGAAAACATTCTTTTATTCTGAAGTTTATACCATTTTCTATTGAATCTTACATATGGAGTACAATTGGTTTCATATCAAGAAGAAAGAGACAATTGTCTAAAATGCTTCTTTCCTAGCTCTTTACATAAATGGCTCACTTCCCAGCTAGAGAAGCAGGAGTTCTCACTATGCTTCACCTCATCTTGCTTCAAGTAATTCCACATGCTGGAAATTGCATCCTCATCCCTGATATCAATTATTCCATTAACTAAGATCCTTTGGTTGTAAGTAGCAAAAACCAAATCTAACTGGATTAGGCAAGAAAAAACGTAGAAATAGAATGTGAGGATAAGTAATTGCCTTACTCAGCTGAAGGGCAAGGGTTTACCCAGGACTCAGAAGGAGACTGGATCCAAAGCTGGAAAAGGCTTCAGTAAGTGTTAATCCAACTCTCTCATCTTTGCTTATATCTGCTCATCTATTTTGTTCTCTTTTTTCTCTTCAGTTAGGCATTTTCTGCTTGTCCTGTTCAGGAAGCTATGGCTGCCCTTCAGCTCCTAATGTACATTTTATATTTCCAACTGGAGACTGACTAATGTTAAATCCTAATTCCAAATTCCCTGGGGAAATATTCTTATTTAAGTAATTGCGATCAAGCTTTCCCATCTGGCTCAATTAGCCATGATCTTGAGTGTGCAATCACAAAGTTAAAAAAATGACTTCTGGGAGCTCACTCCTGTGTATTGGTAGCAGGAGTAGACATTAGCTATTTTCAGAGAAAGCTAGATGAACTGAACAGGCACATCAATACCCCACTATTCTTGATCGTACTTTATGTAGGCAACATCCCTTTTTATTAAAAAAAAAAGATCTCTAAATTAACAATACAGATAGGTTATAATTAAGCATAGGGAAGGGTTTTTTATAAATTATGAAACTATCCCAATACATTTCATATAACATATTTACATACAACTCTTCAGAAATTCCTTTATTGCACAATATGGAATGTATCTTTATAGAGTTATACAAGGTGGTATTAATGTCCTGTTTTCTAAGGAGTGAGAAAATATTATTTTATACAATATTGCATTTCTAACTTTTCAAACATAGTTTTAATGTAGTTGAATGATAAAATATTTCAAACTTAAGTACTTTATTATTATTATTTATTTTTTACAAGTATAGGCAATATCCAGATTGGTGTGTAATTTGGGCAATTGTAGCAGGGATCAGAATACACCATTAGGCAGGTTGTTCTTGTTGATTTTGTTATGCCTATGTTATGCATCTATTTTTCTCCTCAGTTGTTTGAATAATTTTATGTTAATCAGAATTCTTTATTCATCCTCAAATTCTTCTTTTCAAGTCCATGTCTATATTGGAAGTCTTTAGCAGAAAGCTGAGATTAACACATGATTTCAGGAACTACCTAAATACAGATAATTCCTAGATATACATCTCTAATGCAAACCTCTCTGTTTTCTTTCACATTCTCAGTCACACATGGGACATTTTTCTTTTAAGTCTTAATGACATCTTAAATTTAATATACTTCTAGTGTCCTACCAAGTCACCCTTTATACATTTTTTCATTACCATAATTGGCTTCACCAATCTTCTAGCTTCCCAAATTCTATCTTTCATCTTTCACACTATCAAGATCTGTCCATTTCCCACCCCTGCCAAATATATTTTTGCTTCTCTACTCTCATTCTACATTTTTGCCACCACTTTGGTCCTTCTCGTGGAAGTCACAGATTATAGCAATAGAGCAATCTCTAACATCTCTCCACTCCAAGGTATGCCATATAATTTTGAAAAAACATCTTTGGCAAATGAAATGTTTATTAGCCACTCCAATTTTTGTTACTGTAAACATTACATTCAATAACAAGGAGAAGAATAATAATAAATGGCTAACACTTGCATGGTACTTAGCAATGTTCTGGCTCTATTTTAAGTACTTTACATATATTGATTCCTTTAATTTCCAACAACATAAAGGTAAATTGCCAATATTAGTTCAATTTACAGATGAAGAACCTGGCGGGTAGAGAAGTTAAACAACTTAAGATTTTATAGCTAATAAGGAAGGTTTTCTGAATTAACCTATCAGACTCTTCCACTTATTACTCTTAGCTACTTACCATACTTGTTCCCCATAGTACATCACTGATCTTATTTCTTCAGGAGTGACTGTAGGTCCCACTGAAACACTGTTCAAGTGAAAGGGCCCATCAGTAGAACCAGAGGCTGCACTTACTCTAAGGGCAGCAACATGTTTGTTTAGTTTCTAAATCAGCTGGATATGCCAATATGTTTTCAGTTATGGCCATGGTAACCCTATCCCTCACTTAAAGGGAAGAGATAAGAATAGATTGCCACACAGATTTATAAACAGAGAGATTTACTTGGCAGATATTAATGTGGCCTTAACCTCTCCAGGTTTAGCAGCTGGACTCAGACACTATAATGGTTGTTGTGCCACTCTTCAGTGTGTGGCTAGTCCAAACTGCCTCCTGTTCTTGGGGGAATCCAGTCATCTGTATAGTAAGTGAGTTGTCATATGAATATTATGTTGCAAAGTTCTCATTTGCAAAGATCTATCCTTGCCAGCTCACCTAAAGAAAGCTGTCAAAAGTCAAACTCTTACTCTAAAAACCCCAGAATCAGCACTGCCAGCACAGAAGAGTCCTTACTTAGCTCTCTGCATCTCCATTGTGACTCCTGTCATTCCTAAGAAATGTTAGATTTCTTACCAAGCAGGAATAGAGGAGATTGGAGATTAAATTATCTGAGCTCGTGAAGAAAAGCAATATAACATAGTAGAGAGGATAAATAAAAAGCAGACAGGAACCAGGTAGAACTACATTTGATTTTGGGCTTTTCCATTTACTGTCCCTACAGCTAAGAACAAGCTGTATGACTTCCCTGAGCCTCATAAACTTATCTTCAAAATAATAGGTCCTAATTTATGAACTGCTGTGCAGATTAAATGGCATACCACACATAAAGTACTTTGCACAGTGCCTGGCCTTTGATAAATAAAGGATATTTAGAGTGATATTCAAAGTCTGTCTGAAACAAGGCAAGTCTTTTCTGCCTATGAGCTGCTAAAATCAAACACAAGTTAGTTCCTTCCAAGATACAATGGGGATACCAACTTTGGGTAAATACATCCATTTCAAGTGAGAGAAATTGGCCGTAACAAAGGGACTACAGGCCCCATGGAAGTCCGAAATTCAACAGGGCAATTATTAAATCTTAAAGCTCCAAAATGATATCCTTTAACTCCATGTCTCACATCTATTTCCCACTGATGCAAGAGGTGGGCTCCCAAGGACAGATCTGACTCTGTGGCTTTGCAGTATACAGCCCCCCTCTAGGCTGCTTTAATGGGCTAGCATTGAGTGGCTGCAGCTTTTCCGGGTACACAGTACAAGCTCTTGGTGAATCTATCATTCTGGCTTCTGCTTATTATAGCTCCACTAGGCAGTGCTCCAGTGGGGCCTCTGTGTAGGGGCGCCAAACCAATATTTCCCTTCTGCACAGCCCTAGCAGAAGTTCTCCATGAGGGCTTCACACTTGCAGCAAAATTCTGCCTGGACATACAGGCATTTCCATACATTCTATAAAATCTAGGCGGTGGGTCCCCAACCTCAGTTCTTGACTTCTGTGCACCTGCAGGTCCAGCACCATGTGTAGGCTGTCAAGGCTTGGGGATGGCACCCTCTGAAGTAATGGCCTGAGCTGTATCTTGGACTCTTTTAGCCACAGCTGGAGCTAAAACAGCTGGGACACACGGCACCATGTCCTGAGGCTGCATAGAGCAGGTGAGCCCTGGGCCCAGCCCATGAAACCATCTTTCCCTTCTAGGCCTCTAGGCCTGTGATTGTTGGGGATGCTGTGAAGGTCTCTGACATGCCTTGAAGACATTTTCGCATTGTCTTGGTGATTAACATGTGGCTCCTTGTTATTTACGCAAATATCTGAAGCAGGCTTGAATTTCACCCCAGAAAATGGGTTTTTCTTTTCTATTGCATTGTTAGGTTTGATATTTTCCAAAATTTTGTGCTCTGCTTCCTCTTGAATGCTTTGCTGCTTTACAATTTTTTTCTGCCAGATACCTAAATCATTTCTCACAAGTTCAAAGTTCGAAAGACCTCTAGGGCAGGGGCAAAATGCCACCAGTCTCTTTGCTAAAGCATAGCAAGAGTGACCCTTACTCCAGTTCCCAACAAGGTTCTTATCTCCATCTAAGACCACCTCAGCCTGGACTTCATTGTCTATATCACTATCAGCATTTAGATCAAAGCCATTCAACAAGTCTTTAGGAAGTTCCTAACTTATCTGTTGTGAGAAGTCAGGGATCCCGAACGGAGGGACCAGCTGAAGCTGCAGCAGAAGAACATAAATTGTGAAGATTTCATGGACATTTATCAGTTCCCAAAATTAATACTTTTATAATTTCTTATGCCTGTCTTTACTGCAATCTCTGAATATAAATTGTGAAGATTTCACGGACGTTTATCACTTCGCCAATCAATACTCTTATAATTTCCTATGCCTGTCTTTACTTTAATCTCTTAATCCCGTCATCTTCATAAGCTGAGGATGTATTTGTCACCTCAGGATCCTGTGATTGTTTAACTGTACAAATTGTTTGTAAAACATGTGTGTTTGACCAATGTGAAATCAGGGCACCCTGAAAAGGAACAGAACAACAGCGATCTTCAGGGAACAAGGGAAGATAACCTTAAGGTCTGACTGCCTGCAGGGTCAGGCAGAATCGAGGCATATTTTTCTTCTTGCAGAAAGCGAGTAGGAGAAATATCGCTGAATTCTTTTCCCAGCAAGGAATAACCCTGGGGAAGGAATGCATTCCCAGGGGTAGGTTTATGAATGGCTATTCTGGGAGTGTCTGTCTTATGCAGTTGAAGAGAAGGGATGAAATATGCCCTGGTCTCCTGCAGTGCCCTCAGGGTTACCAGGATTGGGAAATTCCAGCCTGGTGAATTCTTGTCAGACCGGCTGTCTGTTCTCGAACCCTGTTTCCTGTTAAGATGTTTATCAAGGCAATGCATGCCCAGTGGGACATGGAACCTCATCAGTAATTCTAATTTCACCCTCTGCCTTGTGATCTTTTATTGCCCTCTGAAACATGTGATCTCTATGACCCACTCCCTATTCGTACACCCCTCCCCTTTTGAAATCCCTAATAAAAACTTGCTGGTTTTGTGGCTCAGGTGGGCATCACAGAAACTGCCAATATGTGATGTCACCCCCAGAGGCTCAGCTGTAAAATTTCTCTTTGTACTCTTTCTCTTTATTTCTCAGACTAGCTGACACTTAGGGAAAATAGAAAAGAACCTATGCTGAAATATTGGGGGCTGGTTCCCCCAATACTTTTCCACATTTTCCTGTCTTCTGAGCCCTCTAAACCATTTCAACCTCTGCCTGTTACCCAGTTCCAAAGTCACTTCCACATTTTCAGGTATCTTTATAGCAGTAATCCACTATCTCAGTACCAAGTTACTGTATTAGTTCGTTCTCACACTGCTATGGAGAAATACTTGAGACTGGGTAATTTATCAAGAAAAGTGGTTTAATTGACTCACAGTTCCACATGGCTGAAGAGGCCTCAGGAAACTTAGAATCATAGCAGAAGGCACCTCTTCACAGGATGGCAGGAGAGAGAATGAGTACAAGCAGAGGAAATGCCAGATGCTTATAAAACAATCAGATTTTAAGAGACTCACTCATTATTATGAGAACAGCATGGGCAAACAGTCTCCATGATCCAATTACTTCCCACCAGTTTCCTCCCATGACACATGGGGATAATGGGAACTACAATTCAAGATGAGATTTGGGTGGGGATACAGCCAAGTCCTATCAATATGTAAGTTCTATTTCTAATTTTTTGAGAAATTCCCACTTTGTTTTTCCATGATGACCGTACTAATTTGCATTGCTACCAACAGTGTACAGAGTTTGCTTTTCCCCACATCCTTGCCAACACACTATCTTTTGTCATTGTGTTAATAGTGACTCTAACAGGTGTGAGGTAATACCTCATTGTGGTTTTGATTTGCATTACCATGATGATTAGTAATGTTGAGCGTTTTTTTCTAATGCCTGTTGGTAATTTATATGTTTTCTTTTGAGAAAAGTCTATTCAGATCATTCACTCATTTTTTAAAAAATTGGGTTATTTGTTTTCTTGCGATTGAGTTTCTTAATATTTTGAATATTAACCCCTGCAGATATATGGTCTGCAAATTTTATCCCATTTTGTAGGTTGTTTCTTCACTCTGTTGTTTCCTTTGCTGTGCAGAAACATTTTAGTTTGATAAAATCCCATTTGTTTATTTTCGTTTTTGTTGCCTGTATTTTTAGTATTATATTCAAAAAATTTATTGCCCAGGCCAATGTCAAGATGCTTTTTTCTATATTTTTTTCTAGTAGTTTTACATTTTCAAGTTTTAAGTTTTTAATAGCTTTAAGTTGATTTTTGTTCTTGTGGGAGATAAGGGTCTTATTTCTTTTTTCCCCATGTGGATATTCAGTTTCCTTGACACAATTTATTGAAAAGACTTCCCTTTCCTTATTATGTGTTTTGGCACCTTTATTAAAGATCAAGTGACCATAAATATGCAGATTTATTTCTGGGCTCTCTATTCTGCTTTATTGATCTTTATGGCTGCTGAGGCAGGCTGACCTGAAGCCTGGATCTGGATCCTGGGTCCATAGGTGCCAGCTTGGTGCTGGAGTCCATTGGGGTGGGCCTAGATCCTGGGTTCATGGGGGATGATTCAGTGCCAGGGTCTATAGAGTGGGCCTGAACCTTGGGTCTGCTGGTGTGCAACTGGATACCAGGTTTTCTGGAGCAGGCCTAGGCCCTAGATCTAATGGAGCTCAGAATCACAGAGACAGGCCTTGACATGGGGCCATAGGATTCAGCCTGGTGCTGAGGCAGGCTTGGAGCCAGGGTTTACTGGGGCAGACCTTGTGCTGAGGTTCATGATGAAGTCCGGTGCTCACTTCACTCTTCTTTCTCTTTTTTGAGCTATAATTCATATGCCATAAATCCACCATTCTAAAGAGTACAACTCAGTCATTTTTAGTATATACACAAAGTTGTGCAGCCATAAATACTATCTGGTTTCAGAACATTATCATCGCTGTGAATGGAAACACTGTACCCATAGCAGTTACTCCTCATTAGCAGCTCTTACCATTTTTTCTTCTCTTTGTCTCTGGGAAAACACTAATCTACTTTCTCTGCATATAAATTAATCTATTCTGAACATTTCAGATAGTCTTTTGTGTCTGGATTTTTAAACTTTTATTACTTAGATAATACCTTTAGGGTTTATCCACCTTATAGTGCTGAAGAATAAAAGTGATGAAGGAAATAATAGTTAAACTCTTACTGACACTGTTATTTTGAGGCCAAATCTATTTTACAGTTTTAGTAGTGTCCTTTGTGGGTATGTTTATTGGGAGCTAGGATTCTTAAAGTCTAATTTTTAGCTCAGTTAACTTTCCCTTCATACCAGTTATAGATTTTATGCTCAATCTTTATCATGTGTTACTCATGGATTATATTTGCTTCATGGAGGGAAGTAAAAGGAATGAAATGGGAAAAACACTACCATTTATTGAGGACATATTATTTCCAAGGACTTGCACATACATGATAGTATTTAGTGCCGTAAAAATGTGAGATAGGTAGTAAGTGTATTTTTACTTCTATAAAACTATGCCCATTTTGCACAATAAGTAAATGGGGGTTTTAAATTCAAGTTTCCCATAATACATGCTGCATTCACTATAGCACACTTTAATCAGAATTGTTTAAAAGGAACAATGGCATTACTGATAATAAGATTAAAATATAACAAACAGTAACATAAATATAACATAAATAACAATATCATTAATAATATAAAATTAATTCCTACATTTCTCAATGGTTTGCACTACTTAATTATGTATGCCAGTTATAAAATATTTATGCCTAATTTGTTTAAATAATTATAATATTAAATTTACCTAAGGCATGTGCTCTTGTAAAATATTAGTAGTTAAATAAATCCTCTTATTCTTTGTATTCCTATAAAGGATTTACTGCAAACACTCACATTTCCCAATGTGACTTAGAAACTTAGATAAGACTTCTACATAATGCCCTTGTTTACCCAGGGCATGGCCAGATAGATCATCCAAATTCTCAATTTTGCCACATACATTATTTGCTGAACTGTTTGTCTCCACTGATCAATGGAAACAAAATAATTTTTAACTTGTCTTGACCAAAATGTAAGCTTCTCTTCCCCTATAAGACTCTTAAGTTTGATGCATCCTTAGCCTAAGCCAACATTAAAATGTGAAATAGCTCCTTGTACTAGAGTTTTTCAGAGGAACAGAATAAATAGGATATTTGTATATATAGGAAAAAAAAGATTTATTTTGAATAATTGACTCATGCAATTATGGAAGTGGGAAAGTCCAAAATCTTCAGAGTGGGCCAGCAGACTGGAGATCTAGGGAAGAGCCAATGTTATAGTTCAAGCCCAAAGGCACTCAGGCTGAAGACCAAGGAGAGTCAATAATGAAGTGCAAGTCCGAAAGCCCTTTGCTGGCAGAACTAGATCTTTCTTGTATGAGGTCAGTCTTTTATTCTATTCAGCCCTTCAACTGATGAGATAAACCCAGCCACATTATTAAAGGCAATCTACTCAAAGTCCAATGACTTAAATGTTAATATCATCTTTAAACATCCTCACAGAAACATCCAGATTAATCTTTGACATAATATTTGGGCATTATGGCCCAGCTGGGAGAAAAGAAAAAGCAGTCTGAGCAATGTGAGGTATTAAAAATTTATCAAGCCCAGGGAGACATGAGTATGGGACTTCAGTCACTCCCTAATCCCCCTATGCAACCAAGCCCAGGGGCAATTGTTTGAAAGCATTTTGTTTCTGAGTAGCTGCCTAATCCATTATCTTCATGTTTCTGGAATTTGTGCAAAAAAGAACAATGTACTGCTAACCAATAGCTTATGTCACTTTAATGTGAATTATTGCTAAAGAACTTAGAAACTGCCTCTTCTTTTTTTCTTAAAAAAACATTTGTAACTGATGCTAATTGGAGTGTATATTTAGGGAATCTTGAATCTATGCTCCCAGGTGGCCATGCTCAAGCTTTGGGCTCAAATAAACTCTGTACTTAATCATATTTTTGAATTTCATTATTTAGGATTGACATTTTGGTGATGCCTATGGGACCCAAAGTGGGGTTCCAGCAATCCCTATCACTTCACTGAAAATTGAAGCCTTGGTACCGTCATGAATGACTTTCATTGACCTGACCTCGCCAATGTCAACAGGGATCACTGGGCAGGCCCCTCTCAGGATCTGCATCTTTCTAGCTTGGCTGAGAATTCAGACTTTATTTGAGCCATACACATTCCTAACTTGACAAGTTTGGAATTGAAGTCAACTTTAAGGCATAAATTTTGTTTGTTATTCTCTGGAGATTGCGGAGTTGTGATTTTCACTTTTCTCTGATGTTAAGGTTTTGTGTTGAATTACTCATTAGAGTTTTTATAACCTTTTCTCTCATTCAAATCTTGGTCAGGGAGAAAAATAGATTCTCTCCCTTAAAAGAGGAAGTGGATATTTGTGGCTTAAGCAAAATTTATAATCTTTAAAACTGGCCAGATTCTGAAACTTGAATCAAATGATGAATCTAAACTTTCTTTTGACTGACCACAATTCCTCACGCTAGGTCTTTTTGGCCATTCAAAGGAATAATCTAAATTATGGTGAGTCATACTTCTATAACTGGGACTTCTTCTTTAAGAAGAGATCCAGGGACAGAGCAAGATGGCAGAATAGAAGCCTACACTCTTCATTTCCACCCCCATCACAGGAATACCAAATTTTAACAACTATCTGCACAAAGAAAAGCACTGTCACAAGAACCAAAATCAGGTGAGCCATCACAGTGCCTGGTTTTAACTTCATATTACTGAAAGAGGCATTGAAGAGACTAGGAGAGACAATCTTGAGTCACTGATGCAAGCACTTCCCTATTCCCCAGCAGCAGCCTTGCAGCACAAAGAGAGCATCTGTGTACCTGGGGAAGTGAGAGTGCAATGACTGGAGGACTTTACTTTGAACTCAGGGCTGCCCTGTAATAGCAAATAGAAAACCTGTGCTGGGCTCAGCCAGTGCCTCCACAGGTAGGGAGTATTTGGACCAGCCCTAGCCAGAGGGGAATTTTCTATTGCAGTGGTCAGAACCTGAGTTTCTTGGTGAGTCTTGCCACTGCTGGACAAAGTGCTCTGGTGTCCTAGGTAAACTTGAAAGGCAGTCTAGGACGCAAGGACGGCAATTCACAGGTAACTTGTAGTGCTGAGATGGGCTCGGAGCCAGGGGACTAGGGTGGTATGTGACCTACAGAGACATGAGACAGGGTGGCTAAGGGAGGGCTTGCACCACTCCTCCCACAACCCCAGGCTGCACAGCTCACAGCAATGAAAGTAAATGCTTCCTTCTTAATGAGAAGAGAGTGAAACGTAAAGAGGACTTCGTCTTATATCTTGGATACCAATGAGGCCACAGTAGAATAGGGCACCAGGCAGAGTTGTGAGGTCCACATTCCAGGCCCTAGCTCAGAGACATATCTAGTCACACCTTCTGCCAAAAGGAAACCCTTGTTTTGAAGGGAAGGACCCAGTCCTGGCAGGATTTATCACCTGCTGACTAAAAAGCTCTCGGCCCCTGAATAACCAACAGCGATACCCAGGTAGTACACTATGGACCTTGGACTCTGAGACATACTGGCTTCAGAGAAAAACCAACACATTTCCAGCTGTGGTAGCTGTGGTGAAGGACTCCATCTGTTTGAGAAAAGTGGAGGGAAAACTAAAGGGGACTTTGTCTTACACCTTAGGTATCAGCTTGGCCACAGTGAGGTAGAGCAACAAGAAGGCTCTTGGGGGGTCCCTGATTCCAGGAAGTGGCTCTTGAACAGCATTTGGACCTCTTCCCTGGGCCAAAAGGAAGCCCACTGCCCTGAATAGTGTGTCCCACACCTGGTAGCCTTCATCACAAACTGACAGAAGAAAACTTGGGCTTTAAGTGAACATTGGCAATATCCTAGCAGAACCCTCTATGGGCCAGTGGTGGTGGTGGGCACAGGGAGAGGCTCCTCTGCCTGGGAAAAGGGGAGGGAAGAGCAAGAAGCACATTGTATTGTGGTTTGAGTGCCAGCCTAGCTAAAGTAGAATACAGCATCAGGCAAATTACTGAATTTAGCTCTAATCCTTTTCTCACAGACAGCGTCTCTGGACACACCTGGGGCTTGGGGGAACTTATCACTCTGAAGAGAAGGACACGAATATGGTGGCTTCATCACCTGCTGATTATAGTGTCAGGAGGCCTTGAATGAACATAGGTGGTCCAGAGGAATTAGACAAGAGAAAAAATAAAGGACATCTAAATCAGTAAAGAGGAAGTCAAACTGTCAGTGTTTGCTGATAATATGACTGCATACCTAGAAAACCCTGAAGACTCTTCCAAAAAGCTCCTAGAACTGATAAATGAATTCAGCAAAATTTCAGGATACAGAGATAATGTACACAAATCAGTAGCTCTGCTACACATCAACAGTGATCAACCTGATAATCAAATCAAGAACTCAACCCCTTTTACAATAGCTGCAAAAAAAAATAAAAGATAAGATACTTAGAAATATACCTAACCAAAGAGGTGAAAGACCTGTAGAAGGAAAACTACAAAACGCTGCTGATAGAAATCATAGACAACACAAACAAATGGAAACACATCCCATGCTCATGGATGGGTAGAATCAATATTGTGATAATAACCATACTGCCAAAAGCAATCTACAAATTACATGCACTTTTCATCAAAATATCAGCATCATCCATCACAGAACTAGACAAGACAATTCTAAAATTTATATGGAACAAAAAAAAGAGCCCGCATAGCCAAAGCAAGACTAAGCAAAAAGAACAAATCTGGAGGCATCGCATTACTTGACTTCAAACTATACTACCATGCTATAGTCACTAAAACTAGTATAAAATACTGGTATAAAAATATGCCCATGGATGAATATTTTTCCCAGAAATACAGCCAACTGATCTTTGACAAAACTTACAGCCAACTGATCTTTGACAAAACAAACAAAAAAATAAAGTGGGGAAAGGACACCCTATTCAACAAATGGTGCTGGGATAATTAGCAAGCCACATGTAGAAAAATGGAAACTGGATCCTCATCTCTCATATTATACAAAAGTCAACTCAAGATGGATCAAAGACTTAAATCTAAGACCTGAAACCATGAGAAAATCAAAAAATGAAAATAAAAAATAATAGATGTTGGCATGGATGTGGTGAAAAGGGAAGACTTTTACTCTGCTGGTGGGAATGTAAACTAGTAGAACCACTATGGAAAACAGTGCGGAGATTTCTTAAAGAAGTAAATGTAGAACTACCATTTGATCCAGCAATTCCACAACTGGGTATCTATCCAGAGGAAAATAAGTCATTATACAAAAAGAAATGTGAACATGCATGTTTAGAGCAACACAATGCACAATTGCAAAAATATGGAACCAGCCCAAATACCCATCAATCAATGAGTGGATAAAGAAATTGTGGTATATATATACCATGGAACACTACTCAGCCCTAAAAAGGAATTAAATAATGGCATTTGCAGTGACCTGAATGATATTGGAGACCATTATTCTAAGTGAAGTAACTCAGGAATGGAAAACCAAATAGTGTATGTTATCACGTGGGAGCTAAGCTATGAGAATGCAAAGGCATATGAATAATACAATGGACTTCGAGGACTTGGGGAAATGGTGGGAGGGGGCTGAGGGATAAAAGACCATGAATTGGGTACAGTGTATACTACTCAGGTGATGGGTGCACCAAAATCTCAGAAATCACCACTAAAGAACTTATTCATGTAACCAAACACCACCTGTTTCCCTAAAAACCTATTGAAATAAAATAAATAAATGAATAAGAAAGTTTATTTTGCCAAGTTTGGTGATGTGCCCATGACACAGCCTCAGGACATCCTGAAGGCATGTGCTCAAGGTGGTCAGGACACAGTTTGGTTATATACATTTTAGGGAGACATGAAACATCAATCAATATATGTATAATGTACATTGGTTTGGTCCAGAAAGGTGGGACAACTCGAAGCAGAGAGAAGACTTCCAGGTCATAGGTAGATAAAAGGTAAAGTGTTACATTTTTTTTTTTAAGTTTCTAATCAGCCTTTCACTGAATGCACAATTTACAGGAATAGTCACATGTCTGGCTTAGTGAAACAATAGAGCAAAGAAAGCAATCAGATGTGCATTTGTCTCCTGTGAGCAGAGAGATGACTTTGAGTTCTGCCTTTCCTTTGTCCACAAAGAATTTCCTTGTGGGCAAATTGTGAGAAAGGTAAGTAGCTTTTTTTTTTTTTTTTTTTTAATCTTTGTAGCTATCTTACTTAGGAATAGAATGGGAGGCAGGTTTGCTGGATACACTTCTCACCTTCACTTTTCTCTTTGGCTTAGTGATTTTTGGGAGATTTATTTTCCTTTCACAAGTGGAATCCTTGATTTTTAAAGATCTAGATGTGTCGCCTTCCAGCTGTGCCCGCTTTTCACATATTAAATATTAGGCCCTGGCCCTGGACCATGAGAATGAGCTCTTTCTCCTATTCATTAAAAGGCTCTACTCTGAAGTCAGTAAACTCATAAAAAAACAAGCTAAATTGAAAAGACCAACTATCTACCCAGGTAAGTCTCCAAAATGTGGCTTTTTGGCATTTAGCTGGCTGTTTTGAAATGCTTTGTAAAAGAAATTTATATCTATAAATTAAATCTCCATTTGTAAGGGCATCTCCCTTACTGTAACTAAACTGCTAGAAACATTTAAGTTGAGGAACACATTGCATAACAAACTTTACCTTTATTTAAGGTACTTTTCCTAGAATCTTGGCTTGACTAGGCCTTTACCTATGCCTTTCTTTGACTCAGCAAATAATATTGTATAGATCTAAGTTCTGTGCCTTTGGGATGTAAATTTTCACCTAACATTCATGTCTTCAGAGGGGTGAATTTATGGTCACCTAGCTAACAATTGTTTACGGCTTGGTAGTCTAAAGAGAGAAGAGAAACTCTTTGAAAACTGGCCAATGAAGTACCTTATAAAACTATCAAATCTTCTGTCTGTGTATCTGTATGTCTACATTGTTAATCAAGAATAATGACCCAGACGAGTCTCAATCATTTTAGGTTTATTTGCCAAAGTTGAAGATGCATGCCCAGGAGATAGGTCTATGCCTTTCTCCAAAGATGATTTTGAGGGTTTCTATATTTAAAGGGGAAAGTTTGGGATATTGAAAAGTACACAGTTTTCATGTGAGAGGGGGGTAGAAAAATTAGTCATTCATGCCTTTTTCTGGCTCAGTGAATCTGCATTTTTACACAACATAAGGAAGATAATAGGGCAGAGGAAACAATCAGATATGCATTTGTCTCGGGTGGAGGTATGACATTGAGTTCTGTCCTATGTCCCTGTACCTGTAAAGATAAGCTATTGATTTACATTGCCATGGTGAACTTTAACAGAAATGCTTTATGGTAAAGATCTTGGGGCCCACAAAGAATTTCCTTGTCAGCAATATGTGAGGGAAATATGTAGCGTTTCATCTTTGTAGCCATCTTATTTGGGAGCCAAAATGGGAGGCAGGTTTCCATGACCCACTTCCCAGCTTAGTTTTTCCCTTTGGCTTAGTGAGTCTGGGGTCCCAAGGTTTATTTTCCTTTCACAATATGTTTATATGAATCATGTGTATATTATGTGTAACTACCAAATTATATGAATCTAATTAACTGGCTTGAAGAAAAAGAAACCACATAAATCAAATATTTTATTAGAAAAACAGAAACTAACTCAAATGCCATTTAGTTCACATGACTTGGGTCATCTTTCATAAGTAAGACTTGTTTAATATTGCTGGTTTGATGAAAACAGTTGTGTATTCTGATCAGCAAAATACCCATGCATTTACCTATAGAGTTCTTGCTTAAATGGTAACTACCTATTAATAACATTCACATACTATTAAAATGACTATCAAAAAAACTTGAGATGAAGACTAGCTTAATTTAATGAGCAATTCAGGTATAATTGTTAAGAATGAATGAATTAAACAAATATAAATGGAATAAATGTTTATAAATAAAGTATCCATTGTTTAGAAATCATATTCAGTAACTTAATATTAAAGTCATATTATGTTAAATTAAGTAATATGTAATCATATAGTGTCTGAGTTGCTTATATGGTATAGAAAAGAGAAACATATTTATATTTCTTAATAAACCAAAAAAGAAACATTTTTCTAAAAATTTTGAAATGGTTTTTAACTACAAATACTCATATAAAACAGTTCCAAATTACTTATTTCCTAGATTTTTCCCAGAAAATTAGGGTTTATAATAGTTAAAATTATAGTTAATGTGAACCCCAAAAATCTGAGACAGGTCTCAGTTAATTTAGAAAGTTTATGTTGCTAAGGTTGAGGACATGTGCCTGTGACATAGCCTTAGGGAGTCCTGCCGACATGTGCCCAAAGTGGTAGGGGGACAGCTTGGTTTTATACATTTTAGGGAGATATGAGACATTAATCATTACGTGTAAGATATACTTTGGCACAGTCTGGAAAGGTGGGACAACTCGAAGCAAGGAGGGAGCTTCCAGGTCATAGGTCGATGGGATGGTTGCATTCTTTTGAGCTTCTGATTAGCCTCTCCAAATGAGGCAATCAGTTATGCATTTATCTCAGTGATCAGAGGGGTGGCTTTGAATAGAATGGGAGGCAGATTTGCCCTAAGCTGTTTCCAGCATGACTTTTCCTTTAGCTTAGTGATTTGGGGGCTCCAAGATTTATTTTCCCATCACATTTATATATGTAATTAAGACTAGTAGATATATGAGATACAACTCAATATACAAAGTATATGAAGAAAGTCAAATATATTTTTGGTAAAATAAGATGAAAGGAGATAGTGATTTTTGTGTGTTTGCTTGGCAGAAGAAAGACCTTTGTGTGATCAAAATGATAAGGGATAAAGGAAAGTATATTTTTATTATATGATAGAATGGCAATATTTTTAAAAAGGTATAATAGGATAAAATTGGAGGTTAAAGCCAGTTATATAAGGTTTGTGGAAGATTAAGCTTATGAAAGGAATTTTGTCTGTGATTGAATTGGCTAAAATTAGAAGAAAATTATTTATAAGGTTTTTCTAAAAATTGAGCATTAATATAAAAAACACATTAATTTAAGGCCAGAGTCTGGGCTCCTGTGTCAGAACAACAATTTTCTCAGAGCATTGATCTGTTCCTTAATAGAAAATTGTAAGAGGTTATAAAACATTTATGGAAATCTTATCTTATATGGTCAAAGTTGACTGAGATTGGATGAATTTGGTATTAAGGTTTTATTAAAATTAGCTTTAGTATTGGTAATACAGTAATATAAAAGTAAGTTTTCTTTTTTTCCCTTTGAATAAGATTTTATGTAGTATTAATGAGAGATAAGATTTGTTTACCTCTTGAGTAAACTACAGAAAAAAGGGAAGAGTTTATTTCATGCTGTCATTATTAGGTCTCTTGATTGGGAACTGAGTCTCCTCTCTATCAAAGAGTAAAATTTTTGCTGTTTGAAATCTCAATCTTTGAATTAGTATATTGGCTAAATAAATGACTGTTATTTTACAGTGACCTGTTGTGGAATGCCAGGTCTCACTAACAGCTGAACAGGCAGGCCTCCATGACAACTCTTTCAGCACTGATTGAATGGTTAAGTTAAATATTAGAAGCTGATAGAACCAGTGCCCTTATACAAAGGCTGGAATGTAACAAAAGCCCACCAAGAGTTTTGCCTAGGCCTTTCCTCAGCCTTGAAGCATGACAAGATAATGAAGAAATTCTTAACAGGACCTGTTTAGGATTAAACAAGTATTATTGGGGGTCTGAAGAAATTCCCCAGACTTCTGCCAACAAATTTTATTGGGGGTGTAAAGGAACTCCCCAAATCTCCATGATTTAGCAGGAGACAAGATAGGGGTAATCATCCCTGGCACCTGGACCCATCTAGATTAAGTAAATTTACTGAGATGCCAGAGGAAGGTCTTCAGGACTCAGAACTTAGTTATAGATTAGAAGTTAATTACTTATGTGTTTAGATGAATGCACACTTACACTTAGACATATGGCTCCAAAGGTATATAAGCTCTGTACAACTTTGTAATTTTGAGCTGGTCTGGTGATATTTTCCTGGCCTTCTCCCTGTACCTGGTTACAGAAACAAACTCTCTTCTTTCCCAGTTCACCTGTGTCTCATTATTTGGCAACGAGAATAAGCAGCAGGACCCTCACTTCAGTCTGAGAACCCTGTGATCCTAATTTACTATGTGTTTTAAACCTTTTTTATTTTAATATTAAGGTTTTTAAACCTTTAATATTTGACATTCTTAAAATTACATTTTAAATTCTGAAGTTATCTTTCTGACCCAAACTGATGAAGATAATTAATAAAAACTCTGGAAATCCAAGAGAGACATATTAAACTTCTTTCATACAGAAAGAAATGTCAAATAAGAAATTATGTTTAAGTTTCTTAGAGTTATATTTGTATAAATGTGTTATTAATGTGTGTTTCAAAATTGAAAAAGATGCCTAAAATTATATCTTGGAATACATTATCAGTCATAATTATGATTATGTTAAACTGTTGTATACTACAAAAAATAGCCAATTTTTTGTCAATTGCATATTTAACCATGATATGGTTGGGATGTGTCCCCACCCAAATCTTATCCTGAATTATAGCTCCCATAATCCAGCCATGTCATGGGAGGGACCCAGTGGGAGGTAATTGAATCATGGTGGTGGATCTTTCCCAGGCCGTTCTCATGATAGTGAATAAGTAGCAGGAGATCTGATGGTTTTACAAAGGGCATTTCTCCTGCACATGCTCTTGCCTGCCACCATGTAAGACATGCCTTTGCTCCTCCTTCACCTTCAGCCATGATTGTGAGGCCTCCCTGTGTCCAGAATTGGTGGGTTCTTGGTCTCACTGACTTCAAGAATGAAGCCGCGGACCCTCGCGATGAGTGTTACAGTTCTTAAAGGTGGCGTGTCTGGAGTTTGTTCCTTCTGATGTTCGGATGTGTTCGGAGTTTCTTCCTTCTGGTGGGGTTCATGGTCTCACTGGCTCAGGAGTGAAGCTGCGGACCTTCGCAGTGTTACAGCTCTTAAGGTGGCGAGTCTGGAGTTTTTCGTTCCTCCCAGTGGGTTCGTGGTCTTGCTGGCTTCAGGAGTGAAGCTGCAGACCTTCGCAGTGAGTGTTACAGCTCATAAAGGCAGTGTGGACCCAAAGAGTGAGTAGCAGCACGATTTATTACAAAGAGCAAAAGAACAAAGCTTCCACAGTGTGGAAGGTGACCCCAGCTGGTTGCCACTGCTGGCTCTGGCAGCCTGCTTTTATTCTCTTATCTGGCCCCCACCCACAGCCTGCTGATTGGTCCATTTTACAGAGAGCCGAGTGGTCTGTTTTGACAGGGTGCTGATTCGTGCATTTACAGTCCCTGAGCTAGACACAAAGGTTCTCCACCCTTCCCCACTAGATTAGCTAGATACAGAGTGTCGAGGTGCATTCACAAACCCTGAGCTAGACACAGGGTGCTGATTGGTGTGTTTCCAAACCTTGAGCTAGATACAGAGTGTCGATTGGCGTATTTACAATCCCTGAGCTAGACATAAAGGTTCTCCTAGTCCCCACCAGAGTCAGGAGCCCAGCTGGCTTCACCCAGTGGATCTCGTACTGGGGCTGCAGGTGGAGCTGCCTGCCAGTCCCGTGCCGTGCGCCCACACTCCTCAGCCCTTGGGTGGTAGATGGGACTGGGCGCCTTGGAGCAGGGGGCGGCGCTAGTCGGGGAGGCTCCGGCTGCACAGGAGCCCACGGAGGCGGGGGGAGGCTCAGGCATGGCGGGCTGCAGGTCCCAAGCCCTACCCTGCTGGAAGGCAGCTAAGGCCCGGCGAGAAATCGAGCGCAGCGCCGGTGGGCCGGCACTGCTGGGGGACCCAGCACACCCCTCCGCAGCCGCTGGCCCGGGTGCTAAGCTCCTCATTGCCCGGGGCGGCAGGGCCAGCCGGCCGCTCAGAGTGCGGGGCCCGCCAAGCCCACGCCCACCCGGAACTCCAGCTGGCCCGCAAGCGCGGCGCGCAGCCCCGGTTGCCGCTCGCGCCTCTCCCTCCACACTTCCCTGCAAGCTGAGGGAGCCGGCTCTGGCCTTGGCCAGCCCAGAAAGGGGCGCCCACAGTGCAGCGGCGGGCTGAAGGGCTCCTCATGTGCTGCCAAAGTGGGAGCCCAGGCAGAGGAGGCGCGGAGAGCGAGCGAGGGCTGTAAGGGCTGCCAGCATGCTGTCACCTCTCAGCCCCAGCCATGTGGAACTGTGAGTCAATTAAACCTTTTTTCTTTATAAAGTACCCAGTCTTGGGTATTTCTTCATAGCAGTATGAAAACAGACTAATATAAACCATGACAATTCAAAGTTTTTTGTCATTCATGGACAGTTATTGTTTTACTTTGATTCTTCTCAAAAAGTAGTTTATGATCAACTGCTGTCTAAAATTGGTTTCTTCTGAAAGGAAATTCATGGAAGAGGATCCTGACAAGTACTCTTGAGTACAGGTTTCTGATAACTTTAGAGATAATACCATTGAACTAAGTAAAAACTTCTAGAACTCTAACAAAAACTGATGTATTCATGAAGATTGCCAACCTAACATTTTTTTTTCCAATTTTTGTTTTAAGTTCAGGGGTACATGTGCAGGATGTGCAAGTTTGTTACATAGGTAAACATGTGCCGCGTTGGTTTACTGTACAAATCATTCCATCACCCAGGTATTAAGCCCAGCATCCATTACCTATTCTTCCTGATGTTCTCCCTCCCCTCATACTCCTCCTCACAGGTGCCCAGTGTATGTTGTTTTCTCCCATGCATCCATGTATTCTCATAAATCAGCTCCCACTTATAAGTGAGAACATGCGGTGTTTGGTTTTCCGTTCCTGCAGCGAACCCAACGTTAAGCAGAAAAATAATTACTTACATGGGACTAAGCTGATAGAGAATTAAAATTATTTTTATTGCATTTTTGTTTGAACCATTGTTGATTCTTTCTAAATTTTGCTTTTCAGAGTCAAGAAAACAGTTTTTTTTAGCCATTTATAGCTTACAGCAATTGGGTATAGTATAATTTTGTGAACAAAACTGAAACAGTTACCCTTCCTTCTATGTGGTTTCTCCAAAATTTGAAAACTATTCATGAGCATTCTTATTTTATGGCAATATAGTTTATTTCATAATTTCAATAAAAAGATGCTTTCTTTTCCAACAGAACACATTGGAGACATTGGTAATTTTACCAATGTTTTGTCTGGAACAGTGTATTTTCAGATATAACCAGTCTGCTTTGAGAAATTAAAGCCACATGGAAAGAATGGCCTGGAACCTAGTTTACACAGTTTCCTTACAACGTTCCAGACCTTGTAGTAAATAATGAATATCACTTTCTGACAGGCTCAGGAAACTCAAGATATTTGGGGACTACAAGAAGAGAGAAATTCACTCAATTTGTACAGGTATTGTAAGTACCATTTTATGGTGACTCTTTGGCTTCGCTTCCTAGCCTTGAGATAATTTTAATAGTCTAATATGAGTCTTCTAATGAAAAATTTCCAGCAAAGCCAACTTAAATTTCCAGCAAAGCCTGCATGACCAGTCACTGTTGTTGTGAATGTTTATGCAATGATCAGGCCAAGTATAATACTAAAACTTATTTTGCAATTAAATTGGTCCTACTACGATTTATCTTTGGTAGAAATGGAAAATTGGAGAGAGAAAAGAATGTGTTTTAGAAGAAAACTATAGCACACTTGTTATTAAATTACAGCCCTGACTATTATTTTTGAGTTTTTATTATTTTCCTACAACTCAGACTAAATTCTGAAGTATTTCCTGGCTACAAGACTCTAAAGAAAATCTGGGTGTTAATTTTTTTATTATGTTTTTAGTTGACTCCTCAATAGAACAGTTGTTTTGTTGTTGTTGCTCTGGTACACAATTTTTTTGTTATAATCCTATGTGTGTTATAATTCTGCTATGTGTCTCCTGTTGTTTGACTTCTTTTAAGAAAACTAAACACACGATATTCTAAAGACTAAAGATGATTCAACAAGTGATAGCAACTATGTAAATCAGTGACTTGACTGGTCTTATTTTTGTGAACCTATGAGGCCATTCCAATTTGGATTTTGAAGCTCTTAGAATTCCTCAATGAGACATGTCCTCTCCCCCCAACCATGTGAGATAGAGCCATCTGGGAATGAGCTTTACTAGCAATGCAGGACTAAGATTCTCAACATAAAAAGAGCCAAAAGCATTTGAGTTTATCTATGATGCTTTCTTCAAAAGATATTTATGAAAAGGGGGGAATGAGAAAAGAAAAATTGCTCAGGGCAGTGTGAGCTATGTAAGCTATGCAAAATTTATCAGGCCCGGGAATACATGAGTATGGGACTTCAGTCATGCCCACTTCTGCCTCCCCATGCCCTGGGACAATTGTTTGCAGGTATTTTTGTTCCTGTCTTATTGCCTGGTCCATTATCTTCATGTTCCTGGAATTTGTGAGGCAAAGAACAATGTATGGCCAATCAGCACCTTATGTTATGTCATTGTAAATTCTTGGTAAAGAACTTAGTAACTGCCTCTTCTTTTTTTCTTAAAAACCCATTTGTAACTGCTGCTACTCAAGAGTGTATATTCAGGACAACTTCTTTAATTTATGCTCCTGGTTGACCATCCTCAAGCTTCAGGCTCAAGTAAGCTCTATGCGTAACAATATTTTCTGAATCTCATTATTTGTGGTTGACACAGACAAGTTGACACATAAAATCAACCATCACACCTCAAGTACCCCTCCTAAAAATTATCTGGCCACAAAGAGAGATGTTCCCTGAACAACTATTGAATCTCACTTCTTTCTAGCCTCTTTTTTCTCCTCTTTAAATATCATTTTCTGTCTGATCTTTGAGAAGCTTACAGATCTTATGGTCAGAGCATTTTCCTTCGTTGTTACAATCCTCCTTTTCCTACTGCAAACGTGTTTTTGAGTAAAGTCTCTCCTTACCTATGTCCAGATTTGTTTATTTGACAGTTACATGTAGCACAGTAAAATTGTGAGTTTTAAATTAATAACATAATTGTGATTCTCTTTTACTTTGGTAATCTCTGAATATGCATCAAAAGTAGGTAGCTCTTTTATTGATTAAACACAATTGTAAAATAGTAGATGAGTGAGTAAAAGTCAAAAGTTGTAATGATTTTTTGAGCTAGGTTACAAATAACTTCTGACTAGACTTATGTACAATAAAGTTCTTTTTGAAATTCTGCTGATAGAAAATGAATATAAACTAGAGTTAGACAATTTTAAGGCCTCTGCTGAGATTTATTATTTGACAGTTGACAGGAATGCTGAAAAATCAGCATTTTGGTAAAACCTTTATTTGTTTAAGATGCCATTTAGCCAAAGAGACTGTCTGTACAAAAGGATTAACCTATTGACAATAGCTTTCTAAATCCAAACCCATTGAATAACAAGTATTGAATGTGTTTACTCTTTTAATGCACCACAATTTACTATGTAGCTGGCTTTCTTGAAAAGGTCAAAATGTATGAAGGGCTGAATTTCAATAGGAAGGCATACAAAAATTTGAAGCTGAATAGAATCAGATTTGTTAAATACAAGTAGAAAGTAAATTATGTGAATGTGGTTTATCTAAATAAATGTCCCTCCCCCGCAAAAATAAAGAAGAACATGTCTTTTAGACTATTTTATTTATTTGGCAAGACATTTGTTCACTGTCAAGCTTCTGACTTATCCTTTCAAATAAAATTACTATATATTGTCTGAAAGACCTCAATAAATTTGTTGCTATTCTTGCAAACCAAGTTTTAAAACATCACTATGTGAAAAGACCAATAGACCCTTTATTTATTGGACATTTCCAGCTATATTCTGATATTCACTATAGAGCAATACTACTTTTTAACAGGTAGGCCAAGAAAAATAAAGATTGATGAACTTGCAGAATTTGATTTTGGCTTTTTCCTGCACAACTCCTTTCCTTACCTGATTTCTGTGGTTGAGCTAAAACTGATTTTTCAGTTTAGTTACAGACATACATTTTTGTTATAGTGCATTATGACTATTGATATAGTGCATACAAATAGATGTTTATGAAGACTGGTCACTTAGGCACATAGTGGACATTTTAAAACTAGGAAAAGTGGGCAACTTTAAATTTCTATAACCTGCTTCTGATACAAAAAGACTGGCTCTTCTTAGAAAAAAAAGGCATTTCAGGAACTATAAACATGTCTTATTCCTGTGATGGTAAAAAAGGCCTTGTAGTGCTTTTCCAACTCAGTGGTAACAAACATAGTGCTTACACAATAAGATCCAGATTTCTGTCTTTGGATAATAATTCCTTAAAACTTTACAAAAATCAGACCCATTTTCCTCTCTTAATAGACTCAATTGTGAAACTATACTGTGGGTTGCATTATATATCTAGTTAATGCAATTCTTTCTTCTCTATTGGATGCCTCATTTTGGATAGCACAGAGCTTATGTTCTAATATATAAAATAAAAACAGTAGACCGGGCGTGGTGGCTCACGCCTGTAATCCCAGCACTTTGAGAGGCCGAGGCAGGCGGATCACGAGGTCAAGGGATCAAGACCATCCTGGCCAACATGGTGAAACCCCATCTCTACTAAAAATACAAAAAAATTAGCTGGGCGTGATGGCACGCTCCTGTCCTCCCAGCTACTCGGGAGGCTGAGGCAGGAGAATCGCTTGAACCCGGGAGGCAGAGGTTGCAGTGAGCTGAGATTGCACCACTGCACTCCAGCCTGGGTGACAGAGTGAGACTCTGTCTCAAAATAAATAAATAATATTAATAATAAAAACAGTAAAACTAAAGACAGTGAAGGTTATATGTCATATACTAATCAAGTTATATATACTGCCCATCACATATAGAGATAGTATTACTGAACCCCCATCACTAAAGCATGCACTTTGAATTATTTTCCAAGTATGGAGATACACTTACACAGAGCCTTCCTTTGTGAACATAACACATGATTTTGAACCAGCTTGATAGTTTGAAGGGTGAAGTTTGTAATACTGGAACTGGAATTTCTTTTAATGTGAAAGCAAACCAGCTCACACAGAGAACAAGTGCAGAATCTTGGTTTATTTGACATTATGCTGGAGAAAGTTGAGTTAACTGTTTCAGACCATGATGATCAGGGACCAAAAAATCATCTTGTAAGCTTTTGTTTATGTGTTTGTATTTTAAAAAATAAACTGTTTTTCTAGGTATGCCTTACCAATATTCTATAGCTTTTTTTGCATTTTAATATTTTAAATGACATGACATCTTTTATAAATTATAAAATACTTATATGTGCCTTTCTAATTATTAAATCAGTCTTTCACACTTCACACAATCATGCAACTTCAGAATTATCAATTGAATTTCAATGATAAACCGTGTTTAAGATGTGCAATAATACACTTACTCACAAACAAAACCCACTGTCTTAGTTTTTTTACCTGGTAAAATTGGCTAGTGGAGAACTAATATAATTTCCTCTCAAGTGTTCTAATGCATCCAACTCTAGCCAAGTGTTTTGTCCGCATTGTGACCTATTGTGCTTAAAGGGGTAATAAATATGAAATAATACAGTGCCCAAAGTTGTCCTTCTGTGGCTCATATTCTATAGAAGAATATATAGCATTTCTTGCTACATTGTTGAAGTCAGTGGCAGTTTTGCTGATGAATCATCAGACAACACCAGCCACTTATAAGTCTCTGCCAGTATATCAAACATACATGAAATACACTATGTCAGTAAAACTTTTGCAAAACATTAAATATTCTTCATTTTAGCAATAAAGAAATAGACATATGTCAGATAAAAATTGGCAGTCAAATTCCTTTTGACCTATTCATAATGACCTAAAAGTTATTTTTATACTTTCATGTATCCATACATAAATATATTTCTTAAATGAGATCATGTGGAACAATAATCACAGTTCTTTTTTTATTTTGAGCATGTAAATTTTCTGTTCATCTTGGTATTTTCTTATTATGGGCCGAGCATGGTCACTCACGCCTGTAATCCCAGCACTTTGGGAGGCCGAGGTGGTTGGATCACTTGATGTCAGGAGTCTGAGACCAGCCTGGGCAACATGGTGAAACCCCGTCTCTACTAAAAATACAAAAATTACCTGGGTGTGGTGGTGCATACCTGTGGTCCCACCTACTCAGGAGGATGAGATGGGAGGATCGCTTGAACCTGGAAGGCGACACAGTTAGACTCTGTCTCAAAAAAAAAAAAAAAGATATGTTCCTATTATGAAACACTGATTAGTCTGTCACATTGGTCTGGCTTATAATAGCTATATAAGTGCAAACATAGTATGAGGAAAAAAACACTAAAATGCATGCAGTAGAAAATTTTAAAATTATTCTTTAAAATGCTAGAACATATAGGTGTAATCATAAGTCCTTTCAGTCCTCTTAAAACACTAGGAATTGTTATATCAGAAATAAGAAAACGATGTGCCATAACACAAAATGTACTGAACTCCAGATGGTAGGTATTTCAAAGCAGAATGCCATAGTTACTGCCCATTAGTTTAAGAGAACTATCTTTATCATCATTCCAACCAACACATTTATTTTAGAGTACAAAATTGAGCTATTCAAGCTTAGTGGAAAAGGACTGGCACATGTGATTCCTTCAAGGTTAGATACTAAGACACAATCATCTCTAAATGAGTATTATCATCACAGTTATTTATAACCATAAACTATAGAATTTACCATTACAGTCAAGACTATTTGTTGAATGACTTCTGTGGTTATGGATCCAAATTTTGGCTAACTTTTGGCAGTCAGTTACTTTAGAATCAACTCTGTAAAATTATTTTCTTGGAGGTAAATAATCTCTTTGTGATAACAAAATTACATAACAATTTTAATTTAAAAATTATTCATAGCTTAGCTGGTAACCTCTTGGCTCCAAGGTATAGCACACAAAAGGTGTAAAAAATGAATAAGAATTATTCTGTTATTAAATATCCAGTGTGACATTTAATAGCAGGTGTATAACATGCTCAAAGGGAATATCATTTTTCTGTGACATGATAAAAAGGAAAGCTCATTGAGAGGCAGGGACCTCAGTCCTAGTCCTGCCCTACTTTGTCCAACCTCCCTGGGGATTTTGCACCAAATGACTTATGTCTTTATCTTAAGAGTGATTCAGAGGCTCTGGCCAGCATGCACTTTTATAATTGATTGTTTCCATGTTAAATTTAATTAGACCCGAAAAGAAGGGCTCTTTTGGATTACGTGATATTCCATGTGATGTTCCCTGTCTGAGGTACGTTAGATAAGTTTTGTCAGAAAAATCCTCAAAAATAAAGTATAGCCTTTTCCTTTTTTTTCTTTTCCAAATTTATTTTAGTTTCAGAGGATACATGTGCAGGTTTGTAACATGGATAAATTGTGGGTCCCTTGGGTTTGGTGTACAAGAGATTTCATCACCTAGGTAGTAAGAATTGCACCCAGTAGGTAGCTTTTTGACCCACATTTACCTTCCATGCTCTACCTTCAAGTAATCCCCAATGTCTATTATTCTCCTCTTGGCGTTCATGTGTACTCAATGTTTAGCTCACACTTATGAGTGAGAACACATGGTATATTAGTCCATTTTCATACTGCTATGAAGAAATACCTGAGACTAGGTAATTTATAAAGAAAAAGAGGTTTATTGGACTCAGTTCCACATGGCTAGGGAGGCCTCACAATCATGGCCTCAGGCAAAGGAGGAGCAAAGGCACATCTTACATGCTGGCATGCAAGAGAACGTGTGCAGGGGAACTCCCCTTTATAAAACCATCAGATCTCATTAGATTTATTCACTATCATGCCAACAGCATGGGAAAAACCTGCCCCCATGATTCAATTACCTCTAACTGGGTCTGTCCCATGACACGTGGAGATTATGGGAGCTACAATTCAAGATGAGATTTGAGTGAGGAGACAGCCAAAGCATATCACACAGTATTTAGTTTTCTATTCCTGTGTTAATTTGCTTAGGATAATGGCCTCCAGCTCTATCAACGTTATTGCAAAGGACATGACTTTTTTTCTTTTTTTAACTTTTATTTAAGTTCAGGGTTAAATGTGCAGGTTTGTTACAGATAAACTTGTGTCATGGGTGTTTGTTGTATAGATTATTTCGTCGCCCAGGTATTAAGCCTAGCACCCGTTAGTTATTTTTCCTGACCCTTTCCCTCCTCCCACCATCCACTCTCTAATAGGCCCCAGTGTGTGTTGTTCCCCTCTGTGTGTCCACATGTTCTTATGGTTTAGCTCCCACTTATATGTGAGAATAAGAGGTATTTAATTTTCTTTTTCTGTGTTAGTTTGGTAAGGATAATGTCCTCTAACTCTATCCATATTCCTGCCAAGAACATGATCTCATTCTTTTCTATGGCTGCACAGTATTCCATGATGTACATGTACCACATTTTCATTATCCTGTTTACCATTGATGGGCATTTAGGTAATTCCATGTCTTTGCTATTGTGCATAGTGCTGCAATGAACATACGCATGCTTGGGTCTTTATGATAGAATTATTTCTATTCCTCTGGATGTATACTTAGTAATGGAATTGTTGTGGGGGGGCAAGTAATATTTCTGTCTTTAGATATTTGAGGAATTGCCATACTGACTTCCACAATGGTTGAACTAATTTACACTCTCATCTACAGTGTGTGAGTGTTCCTTTTCTCTACAACCTTGCCATGATCTGTTATTTTTTGACTTATAATAATAGCTGTTCTGACTAGTATGAGATAGTGTCTCATTGTGGTTTAGATTTGAATTTTAAAACCAATGAAACTATCAACAAAGTAAATGGACAACTTACAGAGTGGGAGAAAATATTTGCAAATTTTATTCAACAAAGATCTAATATCCAAAATCTATAAGGAACTGAAACAAGTTAACAAGCATAAAAGCAAATAACCCTATTAAAAATGGGCAAAGGTCATGAGTTTATATATAACAAACCTACACATGTACCCCTGAACTTAATCATCAAAACTAATCATCACTAATGATCAGTGATGTTCAGGTTTTTTAAATACTTTTTGGCCACAAGAATATGATTTTATTTTCTTTATGGCTGTGTATATTCTATGGTATATATGTGCCACAATTTCTTCATCCAATCCACGGTTGATGGGCACCTAGGTTGATTCCATGTCTTTGCTATTGTGAAAAGTGCTGGAATGAACATATGTACATGTGCCTTTGTAGTGAAATGATGTATATTCCTTGGGGAATATACTCAGTAATGGGATTGCTGGGTCGAATGGTAGTTCTGTTTTAAGTTATTTGAGAAATCACCAAACTAATTTCCACAGTAGTTGAACTAATTTATGTTCCCAACAACAGTGTATAAGCATTTCCCTTTCTCATCAATATTGCTAGCATCTGTTATTTTTTTTACTTTTTACCAATAGCTATTATGACTGGTGTGAGAAGGTATTTCACTGTGGTTTTGATTTGCATTTCTCTAATAATTTTAGTCATGTTGAGCATTTTTTTTCGTATGCTCATTGGCTGCATGTATATCTTATTTTGAGAAATGTCTGTTCATGTCTTTTGCCCATTTTTTAAAGGGATCGTTTGCTTTTTTGCTTGTTGACTTGTTTCAGTTCTTTGTAGATTCTGGATATTACACCTTTGGTGAATGAAGTTTGCAAATATTCTCTTCTACTCTTTAGGTTGTCCATTTGTTCTGTTGATAGTTTCTTTGGCTGTGCAGAAAATATTTAGTTTAGTTTGGTCCCACTTGTCAGTTATGTTTCCAATTACTTTTAGAGTTTTCATCATGAAATCTTTGCCTTTGGAGTCTTCATCATGAAATCTTTGTCAATGCCTGTGTTGAGGATTGTGTTCCCTAGGTTTTCTTCTAGGATTTTTATAGTTTTAGGTTGTATGTTTAAGTATTTAATCAAACTTGAGTTGATTTTTGTGTATAGTGAAAGGAAGGAGTCCAGTTTCAATCTTCTGCATATGGCTGGCCAGTTATTCCAGCATCGTTTATTAAATAGGGAGTCCTTTCCCCATTGTTTGCCCTTGTTAACATTGCCAAAGACCAGATGGTTGTGTGTGCAGCTTTATTTCTGGGTTTGCTAACCTGTTCCATTGGTCTATGTGTGTCTATTTGCACACTAGAACCATGTTGTTTTGGTTACTGTAGACTTGTAGTGTCCTGTGAAGTGGGGTAGTGTGATGCCTTCAGCTTTGTTTCTTTTGCTTAGGATTTCATTGGTTAGGTGGGCTCTTTTTAGGTTCCATATGAATTTTAGAATAGCATTTTATAGTACTGTGGAAAGTGACATTGGTAGTTTGATAAGAATTATGCTTAATCTGTAAATTGCTTTTGGCAATATGATAATTTTATGAATATTGATTCTTCCTATTCATAAGCAGGAACTGCCTTTCCATTTGTTTGTGTCATCTCTGATTTCTTTCAGCAGTGTTTTGTAATTCTCATTGAAGAGATATTTCACCTCCCTGATTAGCTGTCTTCCTAGGTATTTTATTTTTGTGGCTATTGTGAATAAAGTTGAGTTCTTGATTTGGTTATCAACTTGGACATTCTTGGTGTATAGAAATGCTACTAATTTTTCTACATTCATTTGGTATCCTGAAACTTTGCAGAAGTTGTTTTCAGTCCTAGGAGCATTTGCACAGAGACTATGGGGATTTCTAGGTATAGAATCATATCATCTGTAAAGATATAATCTTACTTCCTCTCTTCCTATTTGGATATCTTTTATTTATTTCTCTTATGTGTTTGCTCTCGCTGGGATATCCAACACTATGTTGCGTAGAAGTGGTGAGAGTTGGCATCCTTGTATTTTAATGGTCCTTAAGTGGAATGCTCCCAGCCTTTGCCCATTCAGTAGGTGGTTGTGCATTTTATATTTATGACTTTTATTATTTTGAGGTATAGTCCTTCAATGTCTAGTTTGAGGAGGGTTTTTAACATGCAGGTATGTTGAATTTTGTTGAAAGTCTTTTCTGTATCTATTGAGATGATCATGTAGTTTTCATTTTTAGTTCTGTTTATGTGATGAATCACATGTATTGATTTGTGTATGTTGAACCATCCTTGCATCCCAGGGATAAAGCCTACTTGATTGTGGTAGATTAGCTTTTCGATATGCTGCTGAATTCAATTTGCTAGTATTTTTTTTGAGAATTTTTTGCATCTAAATTCCTTAAGAATACTGGTCTGAAGTTTTCCTTTTTCATGTGTCTCTGCCAGATATTGGTATCAGAATGATGCTGGCTACATATAATGAGGCTTCAATTTTTTGAAATAGTTTCAATAGTATTGGAACCAGCTCTCCCTTTATACCTCTGGTAGAATTTGTTTGTAAATCCATCTGGTCCCAGTCTTTTACTGGTTGGTATGATTTTATATTACTGATTTCATTTTAGAACTTGTTATTGGCCTGTTCAGGGATATAATTTCTTCCTGATTCAATCTTGGGCAGTTTTATGTTTCTGGATTCATCCATTTTTTTTTCTAGGTTTTCTAGTTTGCTTGCATAGAGGTGTTTCATAATAGTCTCTGTGGGTGTTTTTATTTCTGTGGGGATTATGGTAATATCATCTTTGCCATTTCTGCTTGTGCTTATTGAATCTTATTTTTTTCTTTATTAGTCTAGCCTGTGGTTTGTCAATCTTATTTATTCTTTCAAACAACAAACTTTTGGCTTAATTGATCTTTTGTATGGGTTTCTTTTGTCTCATTTTTGTTCAGTTCAGCTCTGATTTTGGTTATTTCTTCTCTTCTCCTAGGTTTGGTTTTGATTTGCTCTGATTCTTCTAGTTCCCATGTGCATGATGTTAGGTTGTTAATTTTAGTTCTTCCGATTTTTTGATGTTAGTGGTTAGCACTATAAACTTTCCTCTTAACACTGCCTTAGCTGTGTCTCAGATATTTTGTTATGTTTTATCTTTGTTCTCATTAGTTTCAAAGAATTTCTTGATTTCTGCCTTAATTCATTGCTTCATCAAAAGTCACTCAAAATTAGGTTAATTTCCATGCATTTGTATGGCTTTGAGATCGTTTTTTGGTATTGATTTGTATTTTTTTGCACTGTTCTCTGAGAGTGTGCTTGGTATACTTTTGGTTTTTTTTTAAATGTGTTGAGAATTGCTTTATGGTTAATTGTGGGATCAATTCTAGATTATGTGCCATGTGAAGATGAGATAAATGTATATTCTCTAGTTGCAGAATAGAACTTTCTATAGATCTCTGTTAGGTAAATTTTGTCAAGTGTCAAGTTTGGGTCCCAAATATCTTTGTTAGTTTTCTGCCTCGATGATCTGCTGAACATTGTCAGTGGGGTGTTGAAGTCTCTCACTATTATTGCGTGATTGTCTGAGTCTTTTCATAGGTCTCTAAGAACTTTTTTAAGTGATTCTTTGGGTGCTGCAGTGTTGGGTGCATATATATTTAAGATAGTTAAGACTTCGTGTTGAATTTAAGTCTTTATCATTATGTAATGGTCTTCTTTGTCCTTTTTGAATGTTGTTGCTTTAAAGTCTGTTTTGCCTGGAATAAGAAGAGTAACCTCTGATGTGTTTTGTTTTCCGTTTGCTTGATCTTTCTCCATCCACTTACTTTGAGCCTATGGATGTCATTACATGTGAGATGTGTCTCTTGAAGACAGCAAACAGTTGGGTCTTGCTCTTCATCTAACTTGTCACTCTGTGTGGCTTTTAGCCTGTTTAAGTTCAAGGTTAATATTGACATGTGAGGAGTCGATCCTTTTATCATGTTGTTAGCTGGTTGTTAAGTAGAATTGATTGAGTAGTTACTTTATAGCATCAGTGGGCTACGTATACAAGTTTTTTTTGTGTCGTGGCAGGTAACAGTCTTTTGTTTCCTTGTTTATCACTCCTTTAAAGACATCTTTGAAGGCTGTGGTAATTAATTCACTTAACGTTTTCCTGCCTAATAAGAATAATTTTTCTTCACTTATGAAGCTCAGTTTGACTTGATATGAAATTCTTTGTTTGAATTTTTTTATTTTTATTTTAGGATGCTGAATATGAGCCTCCATCTCTTCTGACTTATAAGGTTTCTGCTGAATGTATTATGTTAGTCAGATGTAGCTCCCTTTGTACATGGCTTGCCCCTTCTCTCTAGCTGCCTTTAATATTTTTTTCCTCAACAATAACTTTGGGGAATTTGATGACTGTGTGCCTTGGGTATGATCATCTTGTACAGTATCTTACAGTTATTCTTTAAATTTTCCTAATTTGCAGGTTGACCCCTCTAGCAAGTTTGGGGATATTTATGTGGACAGTATCCTGAAATATATTTTTCAAGTTGCTTCCCTTCTCTCACTCTCTTTCTGGGATACCAGTGCGTTATAGGTTTCCTCTCCTTACATAATCTAATATTTCTTGAAGGTTTTTAAAATTTTTTTTTCCTAATTTATTTGATGAATTTGATTTGAAAAAGTCACCTTCAAGCTCTGAGATTCTTTATTCCACGTGGTATATTCTGATATACTTCTGATTGTATTATGAAATTATTGTAGTGAGTTTTTCAGCTCTAACAGCTCAGTTTAGTTTTTTCTTAAAATGACTATTTTGTTGTTCAGCTCTTGAATTGTTTGACTGGATCCCTTACATTCCTTGGATTGAGTTTCAACTTTCTCCTGAATCCTGACGATTGTCATTGCCATCGAGATTCTGAATTGTGTGTCTGTTATTTTGGCCATTTCAGTCAGCTTACGGATCATTGCTAAAAAGCTATTGCAGTTGTTTGGAAGTAAGAAGACACTCTGACTGATAGTTTCCAGAGTTCTTGCACTGGTTCTTTCTCATCTGTGTGGGCTGATGTTTCTTTAATGTTTGAAGTTTCTATCCTTTTTGTTTGTTTGTTTGCTTTTATCCTCTTTGATGCCCTTGAAGGTTTTACTGTGGCATAAGATGAGCTTAGTCAATTGGGTTTCTTTCTGGATGATTTCAGGAGTTCAAGGTTCAGCTCAGCACTCCTGGGCTGTATTCGCTAACTTTAAGGGCATGGGACCAGGCCCATGGCTTTTTACTGTGACTGTTTGAGGTTAAGCACCTGCTGCCCTGGAGGGGCCAAGGTGTTTTTGGTCTGCTTGCAACAATACTCTTAATAGGGGGTGCCAGCATTAACACTTTGGCAGGGCAGCAGCAGGGCAGTGGATGGTCCCACACATGTGCATTTGCCAATGAAGCAGTAAGGGGAGGCTGTAGGCAAGTGAACTCTGATGGGGGAGGGGGTCTGGGCAGGTGCACACTGGCAGGAGCCTGCCTGCAATAGCTCTCCATCTGCTATTTTGGGTCTTGGCAAAAGAGACATGGTGGTGGCTGCTGACCAGCTCCTGTGCTGTGCAGCAGAGGCCACACTGCAAGTGGGTGCAGGCAGGCAGGGACCTTGGGATAGGCCAGCAGACAGGGACTCACTCATGTAATTCAGGCCCTGTCACCTGGGCAAGATATTCCTGCTCTGTCTGGGTGTGTCAGCCAACAAATTCTAAAGTTACCTAGAGGAGTATCTGAACCTTGGTAGATGGTCACTTAAGTGGGTATCTGAGCCTTAGGGGGTAGTTGCGCATGGCTGTGCTTCACTGCAGCCTTTACTGCTTCCAACCCTCTAGGCTCTGTGCAAGCTGGTGTTCTGACTTTGCCAGCTTTTTATGCAGTTCTCCCTGTCAGCTCAAATGTACCTGGGGATTCTGGGGTCTCCTGCAGCTATGATTCTGGAAGTCCATTGTTAAAGTGGGCCAATTCATGCCTATTTTACTCACCCCTTCCCCAAGAGTTGTTTGGGACCAGGAACAAGTCTTGGTGCTTGGCAACCATGTGCAGGGTTCCCAGCTTCCTCCTCTTTCACTCCAGGGTCTGTGTCCTCCCTCTATCCACTCTCAATGCCTTATTTGTGCACATCTGTTTGGAAGTATGCCTGTCTCCTTGATGATCTGGTCTCTCAGTGGGAGAAGCTCTTCCTGTCTGCATCATCAGCCATCTTGGCTCCCTGTCCGTCCCCCCACAAATCCAGTATGACCTTTTCTACGTTTTTCCGAGACCATTCCTGTGAAAATCAAACTAACCACCTAAGGTTGGTCCCAGCCTGAAGTTAAGGCAGAAAAAGATAATTTTATTTCTTCTTGATATAGTTTTATTCTGACATATTTGCCAAAGTTTCACATAAAATAGCCAAAAGTTCAATTTCAGGACAGGAACAAATCATATTTTACCATAATAAATTAAGCAGACAGTGACTATCTGAAATTTGCTTGTCATAGCAGATAATATGATGAATAAATAAAATTTATTGTTTGAAATATTCAACATCTATCTAACATATCCAGAAATAACCAAAACACAAAGCATGATTAACGTTTATACTCAGGCAAAAAAATAAGTTTGACTTAAAAAAGTAATTCCAGCATTAGAACTTTCATTCTGAGTTTTTACCCTGGTAGTAAAAATATGCAAAACACATTTTCACTCTTCCACCCATACTGCCTTAGGACATCTCCATGCCATGCTCCTAATTCTCTTTTAATAACTCAATTTATGGAGTAGGTCTACCAAATGTTGTAAAGACATAATAGATACTATAGGGTATTAAAATAAAATTCAGTAGAAAATCTGATATATATCTGTTTGGAAGCTTGCAATACAATCATTAGGACACAATAAAACAGATTCTCTCTCTCTCTCTCTCTCTCACACACACACACACACACGAAAAAGACTCATAAAAATTGGTTACAGAGATGCAGACATGAGTCATATATGACACTTTGTCAACATTAAAGTATTCTGAGAAAATACCTGCAGGTAATCAACTGATCTAAATTTCTGCTAAAGTACTGTCATTAAGAAATGCCACTTGTGAGCTTACGTAAGACCTATCATATATTGGTAGCAGGTATTATTTTGTAAAACTATTGACTAATAGAAATGCAAATTGTGAAATTCTAACATTCTTGTGGAATTCAAACAGATTATCATTCACTAAAAGTCATTACTGAATGTAATAAAAAATGTTGAAACAAGTAAATGATTTAAGTTGACAGAAAGGGTGAAAGCAAGGCCTTAATTGATGAATTTGATACTTGGTCTTTCCTACTTGGATTTTTGTCCACCCTGTCATGCATTTAAGTGGTGAGAGGTTATTGTTGTCATTGGGATGATTATAAGGTTTCATGAAGAGATTAAGTGTGATAATTATTTTTAAACAAGGAAGAAACATGGAAAAAGAGATATTATAGTAGCTAGGGAAAAATGCTTCAGCTGGGGATTCCATTTGTAATGTATAAGAGAAGAAAAGTAGTTTCATTTTATGCAGATAATATGAGCAAACAGATGCTAAAACAGGGTAACATTGACTATGTGCTATTTAAAATATTTTGCTTTATTTTAACTACATAATCCTTGCACACTCATTTTGATAATGAAAACCACACAGCTAACCACAATTAAAGAGAAGTATAATGGTTTCTTCTCACTCCAAGTATCCACCCCGCTGCCACTGTTCCAAGGTAACCAATGATAATGCATTTTGTATGACCTCTGTCTTTTGTCCTGTGACAAAATACATATACACATTTTTAGTTTGTTTTTTAATACAATCAGACTATGTTATTTTGATACTTCCCTTTTTATTCACTCAAGATGTACTGGATATCACCTGGGAAAATTCTTACAGATATAACTGAATCCATAGAATGGATATACTGTGCCTTTTTAATGTTATCACATTCTCTGGAAGAGTGTTAGGACTACTTAAGGTGGTGGTAGGCGTTAATGTAGAATCTGGTTGAGATAATTTTGATGTTGGCAAAATAGATGATGGCTTTGCCAACAAAAATGCATCAGATGATAACAGATGCTTCAAGGTGATATTTGGCGTGTCACTGGTACTCCTGGTGTGGCAACATAGAAGTGATCATAATCTATGGTGTTTCCCCAACTAATTGTTGGCAAGATAGAGATTGCTATTTTTTATTTGAAGCTAAAATTCCAAGATGATATTGTAAGAAAATGTATGAAGACTTTCAATGATGTGAAAATGGAATGGTCCAAATGGTCATAAAATATGAAAGCATTTCTTTGAATGAGAAAAATACCAAATAATGACACGACTTACTGAAAGGGTATCTGTGATTGCACATGAAATTCAAATCACTGAGGCTTAAAGATTCAGGAATTACAGGAATATAATTTGGAAAACAGAATGGAAGGCATTGGAAAGGGGCTAATACAATGTGAATGCTATGTAGTTTACAATTGGTCTAATGTTGCTCTAAAAACTTCTACTAAATGAAACACTTTTTAGAAATTAAAGGTGATACAAAGAATGAAATTGTCTACGTGATTACAAATGATATAGTATTCTTATCTTTGACTTCTGAATGAATAGGAACTGATTATACCTATGGATTTCACTTTTAAGAATACTAATGTTACTTTGCAATATTTGAATGGACTTCACTTTCAACCATATACAATTAAAAATGAAACTTGAATACTAAAAATAATAAAAATCACCAACTGACTTTACCAGTGCAATAGAAAGAAAAGAAATATGCCTTTAAGTCTTTGATATAGCACATTTTCTTTATTAGTTCTAACAGAATTAAAGCTTTCTAACTGATTATTGGCAAACCAATTGAAAAACATTGTGGGATCACAGTATTTAATATTTCCATTGCCAACAATAATACCCCAACTATCATGTTATTGTAAATAAACCAGAAAACTCACAAATCCACAGAAAAATTACAAAAACAATTCAACTTTCATGAAGATAGGGAAATCACAGCTCCTGTAATAAAGAGTGAAAATTACAAAAAATGAACTGTTTATTGATTCTATGAAGATCAAGCAGGAAAAAATACGACTATTTCAATGTCACTTTATACATTCACCAAATCCAGTAAGTAATGGATCACTGTTAGCTGATGTGAAAGATTTTTTAAAAATTTCTTACCTTCAAGAAGTTGCAGATTAGTATGCAAAAAATACATGAGAAAACATGCAATAAGTAAAATACGGTATAGAATGCAAGCACCATCAAGGCAGAGGATCAAATTAAATCCCAAGAGGAGGGACATAGTGATGGCAGCAGCAGCCCATCTGGAGTGGCTGCTGCAAAGTTACGGGCTGCAGTGGGGAGGTGTGGCTGGGGCTGTGCCCCCCCACAAAGCAGGCAGCAGCCCCACCATCATGGGTGCAGCTGCAGCCTCCCAAACTGCAGCTGTAAGACTGGGCATCCCTATGCTCTTGGGGGCTGGGGGCAGGTGGGAGCCCCACCATCCCGGGTGCAGATGTTGCCACTCAAGCCATGGCTGTGGGCCCAGGCATTTCTGCACTCTTGAGGGCCCAGGGAAGGCCCTCCTGCCCCCACAGGCTTGAAAATGCCTGCTCTCACTGCCTGGCCTCTCCTTACTCCTGGAACCCACTCCACAGGCTCAGAAATGCCTGCTCCCACTGCCTGGCCCCTCTCAGCTCCCAGAACCCACTCTGATCTTGGAGCAAAGTTGAGACTGAGCCTGGGCATGTCAGCTCGAGGCAGAGCTGACACACCAGCACCCTGCTGCATGGCCCCCTCCTGACTTTGGATGCCAAAGAGCATGGGAGGGAGGCCAAGGAGGTGCTGAGGGCAGTTTGGCACTGGCCTGCAGGCACCCTTCAGCATGAACAGCCTGGGCACCATGAACAGCAGCAGAAGGCAGACAGGTTCCAGGGGGGAAAGGGGCGGGTCCCCAGTGAAGCCCCAACTTCAAGCCGTACTGGGGGCTGGGATGCCAGTCCTGTGGACCAGAGTGGGATATTATGGTGCTTTTTCTGTGCCCACCCATGGCCACCTATGGACCAATCAGCATGCACTTCCTCCCCTCTGAAGCCCAAAAAGCCGTGTGCTCAGCAAGACTCAAGGAGACAACAGGGTGACCAGCTTTGGGGAGTAGCGGCCCATTCCAGGGTTTCCTCTCTGCTGAGAGCTGAACACTCAACTAGACCACCTGCCCATGGAGAGGAGCTACCCAGCCCATGGTCTTCCCTCTGCTGAGAGCTGAAAAGAAGACAAGATGACCAGCTACAGAGAGGAGCTACCCACCCCAGGGTGCTTTCTCTGTTGAGAGCTGAACATTTGATGGATGACCAGCTGTGGAGAGGAATTACTCACTGCAGGGTTTCCTCTCTGCTGAAAAGTGAACACTTGACAGGACACCCTGCCTGTGGAGAGGAGCTACCCACTGCAGGTCTCCTCTGAGCTGTTCTGTCACTCAATAAAGCTGCTCTTTGCCTTGCTCACCTTCCACTTGTCCGTGTACCTCATTCTTCCTGGATATAGGCCAAGAACTCAAGACCCACCGAATGGTGTGGCTAAAAGAGCTGTAACAGAAGCAAGGCTGAAACATGCCCCTTGCTCACCACATTGTGTGTGAAAAGTAGGAGAGGAGCGAGATAGAAGAGCTGCTGAATTTTGGGGAGCCCAGACCTATCAGTTCCCCAAGCTGGGGCTGTGACACCCTCTTTGGGGTTTTGCAGTTCCTGGCATCTCCAAGCTTCCAGGCATCACTGCATTCCTCCGTGCCAACTTTGGAAGCTGCTTGCAGTATGCCTGGTCTAGCCGCAGCCTTGCAGGGAGCCGGTGCCTGTGCTGGTGCCTGGAGCTGCTCACCTTGCCACAGCTAGCTTGCCTGACTGTGCACAGTGGCCAGACCCCACACTCACTTGCTCACACACCTGCTCTGCATCTGGCTCACCCTTGGCAGGCATGGGATCCAGACCAGCAATGCAAGCTGAGCACAGCTTCCAGGCTGAGCGGGCAGAATGAGCCCAGCTGGCCCAAGCAAAACTCAGACAAAGGCGTCACTGGCCACAGAAGCTTCCAGCTGGATAAGCAACACACCAAGGATCCCATAACAATAGTACTTCCAGCTGATTGAACACTGGGTTCTTTGGAAAGCAGTCTCTGTGTCAAAGAATATTGGGCTGTAATTCTATTAAGAGGATTTCTCAGGATTAAATCTGTTGAGAGAAAGGAAGGAAACAGGATTGGGCAGAGGAAGAAATTGAGCAGCAAAAGTTGCTGAGAACCAGAGCCTCAGCTGATCTCACTGTGGGCTCTGAAAGTGGGATGGCTCTTCAGAATTGTTCTGGGCTTTGATGTGGGGGCTGAGTACTTATATCTCTATATCTAGAAGTAATTGGATGCAGGGATATGGCCTTATGTGAAGAGACTCTTTTTGGTAAGAACAATTTTTGAATGAGAATGTCAGCCGGCAGTACTTGTGGCAGAGATGTGGGGTTGGGGGTGGATGTAGGAGCACAGTACAATGTCCACAACACAGCTGAAGAGGTCAAAGTGTTCTACTTATAGGAATTTTGTTAATCATTGATTATCTCATCCAATCTAATTACTTTTACTTGATAAGACAGCAAAGTTAAATTCTTTTTCCAAGATCACAGAGCTAGAAATAAAATGTAAACTTGAGCTCACTTATTCTTACCATTACTTATTTTATTACATCTAAAGCTCTCACTATGCAGAGTCAAAACCAGCAAAAGCAAACAGAAAACTAAAGCTGAGGTATTCAACTCATACACTATAAGGCTATAGTTACCACAACAGCATCATACTGGCATAAAAATAGGCATGTAGACCAATGAAATAGAATAGAGAACCTAAAAATAAAGCCAAATACTTACAGCCAACTGATCTTTGACAAAGCATATAAAAATATGTTAGGGAAAGGACACCCTATTTAATAAATGGTGTTGGGAAATCTAGAAAGCCACATGTAGAAGAATAAAACTGGACTCTTATCTCTCACCCTATAAAAAAAATCAACTCAAGATGGATGAAAGACTTAAATCTGAGACATGAAACCATAAAAATTCTAGAAGATAACACTGGAAAAACTCTTCTAGACATTGGCTTAGGCAAAGAATTAATGACTGTGACTCCAAAAGCAAATGCAACAAAAACAAAAATAAATAAATGTGACCTCATTAAACTAAAAAGCTTCTGAACAGCAAAAGAAATAATCAGCCAAGTAAACAGACAACACACAGAATGGGATAAAATATCCATAAACTATGCAATAAATCCACAACTATGCAATAAAGTATCCACAAACTTCCCAAGAGGGAAGACAAAGGAATAATATCCGGAATCTACAGGGATCTCAAACAAATTGGCAAGAAAAAAACAAATAACTCAATCAAAAAGTGGGTAAAGTACATGAATAGACAATTCTCAAAAGATATACAAACAGCCAATGAACATATGAAAAAATACTCAACATCACTAATTATTGGGGAAATGCGAATCCAAACCAGAATGAGATATCACCCCAGTCCTGCAAGATTGGGCATAATTAAAAAGTCAAAAAATAGATGTTAGCATGCATGTGGTGAAAAGGGAACACTTTTACATTGCTGGTTGGAATGTAAAGTAAGTAGCACAACCACTATGAAGAACAGTAAGGAGATTCCTTAAAGAACTAAAAATAGAGCTATCATTCGATCCAGCTATCCCACTGCTGGGTATCTACCAAAGGGAAATAAGTCATTATATGAAAAAGACACATGCACACACATGTTTATAGCAGCACAATTCATAATTGCAAAGATATGCCACCAACATAAGTGCCCATTAATCACAAATGGATAAAAAAAGTGGTATATATACACCATGGAATGCTACTCAGCCATAAAAACTGATAAAATACTGTCTTTTGCAGCAAATTGGAGGGAGCTGAAGGCCATTATTCTAAATGAAATAACTCTGGAATGGAGAACCAAATATTATATGTTCTTACAACTGGGATCTAAGCTATGAGGATGCAAAGGAATAAGAATGATATAACGAACTTTGGGGATTCTGGGAAAGGGTGGAAAGGGGTGAGGGATAAAAGACTACACATTGGGCACAGTGTACACTGCTCAGATGATGTGTGCACCAAAATCTCAGAAATCACCACTAAATAAATTATTCTTGTAACCAAAAACCACCTGCACCCCAAAACTATTTAAATAAAAATAAAAATTTTGAAAAGAACAGAAAAACTATTTTTGAATTTAAGTAGCCAATTGCTTTTTAAGTAAATCCCTTGAAAATATGGCTTAAGTCTAAACAACTTTAAAAAATAAATGTATGTAACATTAGTTATATATGTCAAAAATAAGAAAGTTGGTGAATACAAAAATAATGCAATTAGGAAGGCAAGATGGATGACTAGACACAGCTAGGTGGAACAGCTGCCACTGAAGGACCCAGATGACTGGCACCCTCCTGATAGATATTCAGAGGGAAGACACTGAGAGGGGACAGAGGGAAGACACAGAAGCTGAGCTGAAGTGGAAGGAAGCTGGGAACCCTGCATGTGGCTACATGCACCAGCACTCATTCTTGGTCTCCAGTGTCTCTGGGGGAATGGGTGAGTTGAACTGGCAAGGAGCAACTCACTCTCATATGGGCCTCTGGAATCCCCACAGGAGGCAACCCCTTGACCACGACAGACATTCTAGTAGGCAGGGAAATCTGCTTAGAGAAGTAGTGGGGCAGCAAGCCAGCTAATGTGGAGCCCAAAGGGATTGGCATAGGAGCATTTGTAGTGAAGCATGGCCAGGAGCAACCATCCCCCAAGGTTCAACTTGTTCCCATAGGAGCCTTTAGCCTTAGGCGAAATGTCAGACCTGAACTCTGCTGGGTGGTCTTGCCCATCAGACAGGGCAGGTTTGACCTGAGCACCCTTTGGTCTGCTGTCCTCTCTGGGGCCCCAGCCTGGCCATGCCTTCTTGCAGGGCAGCCTCAAATGCCTTGGGAGCACGTGTCATAGCTTCTGCACTGGTGGACTGTGCCTGACCAGAGGACCAGAGAAGGGCTCCAGTGGAGCAGCCCCCACAGCCATGCACAAGCCCACTTGCTCCCTTCCCACACTGCAGCTTCCCCTGGGCCCATGGCAACCCTTCACATCACTTTGATAACATGTGTGTGCATAGGTGGTTTATGCTTTATTTGTCCCTACAGTGTGCATGTGTCAGTGAACCTTGCTGTGCCACTGCTGCAACAGGAGTACAGCCCACCCTTCCTCCCACTGCCAACTGCCATTGCAGTCAGAGCCTTGGTGGGCACAGAACCAGCCAGCCTCACTGCACCAGTGTCCTGCCCTTGCCACCTATTTTCTGGTCACTGGTTTAGAAATGCAAAGTTCACCTGGTTTCAGAGTTCATGGTCCTGGCAGCTGTGGAAGATCTACAGAGTTTCTGGCCGAAATATTTAAGCCATGTAGTTTTCAATATGTGAAGATGACCAGCCAATCTGCAACCAAGCGAATGTTTAAATTCTACCACCGGTGTATTCTCAACAAATTCTTTGAAGATGTGTCACATGTAATTGAGAGATTATTTAAAATGTAGAATTTAGGAATAGACAGACAATGGTATCCAAGAACTTCCAGGTATTTTCCTATATAATTTGTGCCCAAATTTTATAAATCTGATCAGATGGATTCTGAAATCTGGAAGCACAGCTATCCCTCTTCTGCAACACTGTGTCTTTACCACTTCAAGTTGAATTGAATATCTTTCCATGTTTGATGATAATTTAAACAACTATTTTTTTCACACACTTTTCTTGAAGAGCCATACACCATTAAAACCTGGTGCCATGAAAACTCACATTGTATTTTTACCATTGCCAAAAAAAAATTGTAATTTTTTCTACACATTTATAAATAATGTGGAACTTCTGGGAAGATGGTCAATGAACTGCTAACCATAAACTATAACCTTCCCTCAGATATCAACTAAAATGATCAAATAAAGCAACATAGTACACATCATTCCTAACCTAAACAAAACAAAACCCAGAAAGCTCCATGAAAATACCTATATTTTCGGCTTGAGAGGTAATAAAGAGAACAAGTAATAATCAGAGAGAGTGCCATAAGCTGATGTTTGTGTTATTTCTATTCATTGGTTTGATCCAACCCCAGGCAATCTCATAGAGGTTGCAAGAGAGACCCAGTGGAAACCCACGGGGTTCAAAACTGAGAGGGAAAGCCATTCTATTAAAATGTCCTGTTTCTCATTTACTGCCCTCTACTGTTTGGCCCTAGAAATGGGCAGCATTGTAAAGTGTGTGGCCCAGTAGGGTAAATAAAGCCCCAAGTTTTTGGATGCAGGGCCCAAATGGGAAGCCTCAGGAACGCATTACATGCCAAGAATATTACAGAGAGGGAGAAACATGGAAAAGAGACCCCATAAAGATGTTCATCAAATCCCGGGCTCATCCCTGAGCTGCACGTTAACTAGATCCCATTCAGAATATCAAAGACTTTGAGATTTTAAGTAACAAATAGAACACAACCCATGTTGCAGACTGACCGCTAAGTAGGTCACACATGGGACACATCCAAATAAATGGAAGAATCTTGACAAACTCCAAGCTGTGTCAAGTTAAAAGAGGCTTATCCCAGACATATTATAATTAGATTGCTGAAAACTAAGCAAAAAATATCTTGAAAGAAGCCAGATAAAACTGACCTAAATTGTGTTTCCCAAAAACCTACATGTTAAAACACTAACCACTAGTTCCTCAGAATGTGAATGTATTGGAGACAGGGTCTTTAAAGAGGTAATTAAGTTAAAATGTGATAATTACAACGGGCTTTATTCCAATATAAGTGGTGTCCTTATGAGAAAAAGAGATATGGACACAGACACACACAGAGAAAAGACCATGTGAAAATACAGGAAGAGGATGACTATATTAGGTTGTTTTTACATTTCTATAAAGAAATACCTGAGATTGGGTAATTTATTTAAAAAGAAATTTAATTTGCTTAATGTTCTGCAGGCTTTACAGAAAGTATTGTGCTAGCATCTGCTTGGCTTCTTCGGAGGCCTCAGGAAGCTTACAATTATGGTGGAAGATGAAAGAGGAACAGGCATATCACATAAGAGAAAGAGCAAGAGAAAGAGTGGAAAGAGCAGGTGCCACACGCTTTTAAATAACCAGATCTCATGAGAACTCACTTAGTATTGTAAGGACAGCACCAAGCCATGAGGGATCCATCCCCATGACTGACCTAGACACCTCCACCATGTTCCAGTTTCAACACTGGGGGTTACATCTCAACTTGAGATTTAGAGCGGACATCCAAACTAAATCAATGACGCATAAGCCAAAGAGACCTCAGAAGAATTTAACCCTGCCAACACCTTGATCTCAGACCTCTAGCCTATACAACTGTGAAAAAATAAGTTTTCGTTGTTTAATCCACCAAATCTGGAATATTTTCTTATGGCAGCCCCAGCAAACTAATTAAATGAATGATAATTTTAATAACTGTGGATTTCTTGTCAGAAACGTGGACACCAAAGAAAAGGAGCATAAAATTTTTCAAACTGCTAGAAGAAAAAATCTTTCAGATAGAATTCCATCTTTCAGGAATGAAGGTGAAATAAAGAACTACTAAGACAAAGAAAAAATAAGAAAATTCATTAAGAACTACTAAGACAAAGAAAAAATAAGAAAATTCATTATCAGAAGCCTCTCTCTAGAAGATTTGCTAATGAAATATCTTCAGGCCAAAAGTACATGATACCAAATAAAACTTTGGAAAATCAGGAATGAAGGAAGAGCAATATAAATTGTAAATACAGGGGTAAATGTAATAGAGTACTTTTTATCTTCTTGAGTTTTAAAAAATACATTTGACATTTGCAAGAAAATATATAATATTTCTGATGGTGTTTTTGATACATGTAGAAAAAATAAGTAAAGTGAAATATAATTGAGGAAGAGTAAAATAACAATCTATTTGATAAGATTTCTGTATTCTGATTGAAGTGGTAAAATATTAATTCTAAATAGTGGAAAGCTAAGTATGCACATTTTACTTTCTAGAACAATGACTAAAAAGCTATATAGTCAAAATTATAATTAATAAATTTTAGAAAATGCTGAAAATATTCAAATAAAAAGACAGCAGGACAGGGATAAAAGAGGAAGGAAGAACAGGAGAACCAAATAGAAAAAGAACTATAACATGATAGCATATCAATAATAACATTAAATTTCTCAAAAAGCTAAACATGGTTTCCAAATAACCAAGCAATTCCATACTTGGGTATGTGCTGAAGACAATTGAAACCAGGCATTCGATCAACAACTTGTACATAAATATCCATAGCAACATTATGCATATTAGTCTAAAAGTGGAAACAACCCAAATGTCCATCACCTAGTGAATGAATAAACAATATGTGGTATATCCATACAATGGAATACTATTCAGCAGTACAAAGGAATAAAGTACTGATATATGCTAAAACATAATGAACTTTGAAAACATTATGCTAATAGAAAGAATCCAGTCACAAAAGCTTATACACTGTATGATACTACTCATGTAAATTGCACAAAATAGTCAAATCTATAGTGACAGAAAGTAGATTAATGGCTGTCTAACACTGGGGGAATTGAGAGGAGTTGAGGAAGTAACTACTAAAGGTACAGAATTCCTTTTTGTGTTTATGAAAATGATCTAAAATTGATTTTGGGTGTTGCTGCACAATTTATTAAATATACAAAAAACCATTAACTTTTATATCTTAAATGGCATAATTGTGTGGTATACAAATATATAACTAAGAAAATTGCTTTAAAACAAATACATCAGTTAAAGTCTACAGGTTGTTAAGATAATTTTTTTTAAAAAAAGCACAGCCTAATTTTATACCATCTACAAGAAGCTCACTTCAAATATAATGATATAGATTGATAGAAAGTAAATGGATGGAAGAGATAAACTAAGTAAACACCAAACAATAGAAATCAAGAATGGCTATGTTAGTATTAGACAAAGTAGAATTTGGCAGAAATAAAATTTTCTGGGGCAAATGATAACATTATCTAATAAGAATATGGTGAATTCACAAAGGCACAACAATTTTAAATATGTATATCCAACAACACACATTCAAAATAAATGAAGCAAAAACTTACAGAACTGAAAGCTATAATGAAGAATCACAATTATAGTTAAAGATATCAATAGTCTCCTCAAAATAATAGATGGACTGGTAGACAGAAAATCAGCAATTATATAGAAGATTGAATAACAGCATCTTCAAATGGAATCAAATTGATATCTCTTGAACATTCTATACAATACAGCAGAATGCTCAGTTTTTTCAAGTGCATGTGGGACATTCAGCAAGACAGATCATATTCTTGGCCATTAAACAAATCACAAGTATAAATTAATCAAAATGATACATAGTATTTTCTTTGGTAATAATGGAACTAAAATAGAAATGAATAGCAAAAAAAAAAACAAATACTTTTGAACACTTGGAAATTTATTTTTTTATTTTTTTTAATTTATTTTTTTTCTCTTTTTTTTAATTATTATACTTTAAGTTTTAGGGTACATGTGCACAATGTGCAGGTTAGTTACATATGTATACATGTGCCATGCTGGTGCGCTGCACCCACTAACTCGTCATCTAGCATTAGGTATGTCTCCCAATGCTATCCCTCCCCCCTCCCCCCACCCCACAACAGTTCCCAGAGTGTGATGTTCCCCTTCCTGTGTCCATGAAACACTTGGAAATTTAAAAACACACTTCTAAATACTGCCTAGGTCAAAGGAAAAGTCAAAGAAAAGTTTAAAAATCTTTTTCACCTGAACAAAACACACTTCTAAATACTGCCTAGCTCAAAGGAAAAGTCAAAGAAAAGTTTAAAAATCTTTTTCATCTGAACAAAATTGAAAATGCAGTGTATAAAAATTTGCAGGATGCTGCTAAAACAGTGCTTCCAGGAAAATTAATAACATTAATTATTTTTACTAGAAAAGAAGATTGGTCTCAAATAATAAATTTAAACTCCTATCTCAAGAAACTACAAAAATAAGAGCAAAATAATTACAAAGCAAGCAGAAGGAAGGGAGTTATGAAGATAAGAGCAGAAAACAACAAAATTGAAAGGAGAAAAACAATAGATAAATTGAAACTAATAGCTGGTGCTTTGAAAAGATCAATAAATTTGAAAAATCTCTGACAATAGTGACAATGAATAAAAAATAGTGATCATGGATTATCAATTTCAGAAATTACAGGGATTATCACTACAGACACTACAAATATTAAAAAGGTAATAATGAAATACTATGAATAATTATATGAATATCATTTAGTTATCTTGGAGAAAACACCCTAATTCCTCAAAAACAATAAAATATCAAAACTTGACCAATATGAAATAAGTAATCTGAATAGTCCTATAACCATTAAAGCAAGTGCATTTATAATTACAAACATTCTGGTAAAAAAAATTCCCAGGCCCAGCTGATTTTACTGGACAGTATAAGGGAGGAGACATACTACAAACAAATATTTATTATGTATAAAGACACAAAAATATTATAATAGCAAACCAAGTTCAACAATAGATATGAAAACAATGTACCATGTCCAAGTGTGGTTTTCCCTAGTATGCTGGGCTTTTTCAATATTAGAAATTCAATCAATGCAACGAATCATATTAACAGGCTAAAGATGAAAAACAATGCATTAACCACCATTATTGCATGAAATACTGACAAAATTCAACACATTTATGGATATTAATTATCTGCAACATCTAAACCATTTACACAAATCTTACTGAACATAATGCTCACTGAAAGAGTGAATGCTTTTCCCCACTTTTGAGAAGAAGGTAAGCGTGGCCATTCTCACCAGCCTTAGTCAACACTTTGTTGGAGGGGCAATACAGCAAGAAAAATAAATAAATAGGAGATATATAAATTGGAAAGAAAAAAATAAAGTTGCTTCTGTTGCCAAATGATATGTTTGTCTATGTAGAAAAATTCTAAAGAATCTACAAAAAATCTTCTAGAACTAAGAGGTGTTATAGATTGAGAAAAAAATATTTGCAAAGCACATACATGGGAAAGAATTTGCATTCAGGATATCAAATCTCACAAAACACAACAGTAATAAAATAAAGAACACCATTAAAGTGAGCAAAAAAAGTGAAGAGACATGTAAACATGATATAAGAATGACAAGTAATCAAGCACATGGATAGATGTTCAATATGATTAGCCATTATGCAAATGCAAATTAAAATTGTTAAGATATACCAGGACATATCTATTAGTATGGCTTATAAAAACTGACAGTACCAAATGCTGCAGAGGATATTGAGCTTTGGAAACACTCATACATGAGAATACAAAATGGCACAGTCAATGTAAAAACAGACAGTTTCTTATGTATTTAAAAATACATTTACTATGCAGGCCGATAGTTAGATTCCTTAGTATTTACCCTTGAGAAATGAAAATTGATGTTCATATAAAAATATGTACGAAAATGCTTATAGCAGCTGTACTCATAATTGCCCAAATCTGGAAAAAATGAAAATGTTTACCAATGTGTAAAAAAATTGTGGTACATCCATACAATGAAAGGCCACCGAGCAATATGAAAGAATAAACTATAGACATATGCAGCAACTTGGATGGATCTCAAAAGCATTAAAGTGATTGAAAGAGGCCAGTCTGAAAAGGTTATACATGATTCCATTTATATGAGCTTCTCTAAAATACAGAGTTATAGTGCTGGGAATAGAACAGTGTTTGCTAGTGGTTAGGGGTGAGAGAATGTGTAACTATAAAGGGATGTCATGAAAGAGTTTGGGGAGATGATGGAATGGTTCTGTATCTGATTGTGGCACCGATTTCACAAATCCATGCACATACACTGAAAAAGAGCAGGAATAGCTATACTTATATCAGACAGTAAATTTCAAGACAAAATATGCAAGAAGAGAAAAAGAGGGTCACTATATAATGATAAAGGGGTCAATTGAGTAGGGGGATATAACAATTATAAATATATATGTACTCAACATTGGAACACCCAGATACATAAAGCAAATATTATTTCAGCTAAAGGGAGAGAGAGACTAGGATACAATAATAGCTAGACATTTCAATATTCCACTTTCAGCATTGGACAAATCTTTACAGTTTCCATTGGTATGGAATTTTTTTTCCATCCCTTTTTTTCAGTGTATGTGCATTTTTATAGGTGAAGTGTGTATATTTGTAGGCAACAGATCAAGGAGTCTGGTTTTTTATCTATTCAGTCACTTTTTGTCTTTTTATTAGAGAGTTTAGTCAATTTACATTAAATGTTATCATTGATAAGAAAGAACTTATATCTGCCATTTTGTTATTTGTTTTTTTGGTTGTTTTGTGGTTTTCTCTTTCTTTTTTTCCTCCTGTATTAGTCTGTTCTCATGCTGCTCATAAAGACATACCCAAGACTGGGTAATTTATAAAGAAAAGGAGGTTTAATAGACTCACAGTTTCACATGGCTGGGGAAGCCTCACAATCATGGTGAAAGGCAGAGGAGGAGCAAAGGCATGTCTTATATGGTGGCAGGCAAGAGAGCTTGTGCAGGAGAACTGCACTTTATAAAACCATCAGATCTCGGGAGACTTATTCACTCTCATGAGTACAGCACAGGAAAAACCTGCCCCCATGATTGAATTATGTTTACCTTGTCCCTCCCCTGACAGGTTGGGATTATGGGAATTACAATTCAAGATGAGATTTGGGTAGAGACACAGCCAAACCATATCATTCCATCCCTGCCCCTGCCAAATCTCATGTCCTCACAATTTAAAACACAATTATGTCCAGGCAGAAGTTTGCTGCAGGGGAGGGGTCTCATGTAGAACCTCTGCTCGGGCAGTGCAGAAGGGAAATGTGGGGTTGGAGCCCCCACACAGAGTCCTTACTGTGGCACTGCCCAGTGGAGCTGTGAGAAGAGGGCCACCATCCTCCAGACCCCAGAATGGTAGATCCACCAACAGCTTGCACTATGCACCTGAAAAAGCCACAGGCAATCAATGCTAGCCTGTGAAAGCAGCCAGGAGGTGGGCTATACCCTGCAAAGTCACAAGGGCAGAGCTTCCCAAGACTATGGGAACCTACCTCTTGCATCAGCGTGACCTGGATGTGAGACGTGGAGTCAAAGGAAATCATTTTGGAGCTTTGAGATTCGACTGCCTTGCTGGATTTTGGACTTGTATGGAGCCTGTAGCCCCTTTGTTCTGGCCAATTTCACCCATTTGAAATTGCTGTATTTACCCAATGCCTGTACCCCCATTGTATCTAGGAAGTAACTAACTTGCTTTTGATTTTACAGGCTCATAGATGGAAGGACTTGCCTTTTTTCAGATGAGACTTCAGACTATGGGCTTTATAGTTAACCCTGAAATAAGACTTTGGGGGAGTCTTTGGGGGACTCTTAGGAAGGCATGATTGCTTTTGAAATGAGAGGGCATGAGTTATGGGAGGGCCCAGTGGCAGAATGATTTGGTTTGACTGTGTCCCCAGCCAAATCTCATCTTGAATTCCCACGTGTTGTGGGAGGGACCTGGTAGGAGGTAATTGAATCATGGAGGCAGGTCTTCCCCATGCTGTTCTCATAATAGTGAATAAGTCTCATGAGATCTGGTGGGTTTATAAGGGGGAGTTTCCCTGCACAAGCACTCTCTCTTTGCCTGCTGCCATTTATGTTAGACGTGACTTGCTCCTCCTTGCCTTCCACCATGATTGTGAGGCTTCCCCAGCCACGTGGAACTGTAAGTCCAATTAAACCTTTTTCTTTTGTAAATTTCTTAGTCTCAGGAATGTCTTTATCAGCAGCATGAAACCGGACTAATACACCAGGTCATATGGTAACTCTATGTATAACTTTTTGAGAAACTGCCAGACTGTTTTCCACAGTGGCTGTGCCATTTTACATTCCTGCCAGCGGTATATGAAGGTTCTGATTTCTCTACAGTTTTACCAATGCTTATCATCTTTTTGTTTTAATTGTAGTGAATCTTGTGTGTGTGACATGGAATCTAATTGTGATATCTTTTTAAAATATTTGATAATGGCCACATATGTATTGTTAATGATAAAAGTCCTTATATTTATAAAAGCAAAACAATGTGACAGGGGTATCCTGGAACTTGAAATAAATGCTGACCTCTCTTTATACAGTGCCCTAAATCACATCTGAATAGGCAGACTTGAGCAGTCTTAAAGGGACGTATTTATAGTCACAGATATGCAAAAATATGTGAGGGAAAATGACATTGCAAATTTCAACGATGTTCTCTGATGTTTTATTAAGTAAGTTGGCAGTCCTTAAATTAATTTTTCAGTGCCTCTATTAACACTTCACATTTCTATGCAGTTTTAAAGTGCATTTTCAGAGATTAAGGATTATCCTAAAGAAATCTAATTTTAAATGATTTTTTGCCTCCAACCTTTGATTTTTATTTCTTTCTTTAATTCATTTCATGTTTAGCACCAAATGTCTAACATTTTAAGCATACAAACCCACTATATCATGTTTCTTTAAATCAAGTATCATTGTCTTGCTTACCTTACCCCTAATTTACAGAAAGAGAACACAGTCAGGGGTTATATAATGCAGATTACACAAATATAGTAAATCCAAAGAAGTACTTGAATTGCTATCCAATTCAATATCTTGTAAAGAAATAGTTGATGCAATTATATTATCTATTTATCATTCTACCTATCAAATAGTCTATTGTCTAAAATTTCCAGGGACTATTGAGATCAGTGTATGCCAGATTTTATGTCAGTATAAAATTGTATTGATCAGTATTTTCTTGGTTATAGTATATACTGTCAATAAATTCATCGTAGAGTTTTGAAATATGAAAAAAAGAAGGAGGCACTTTAAAGTTACCATAGGTCTGTTTTATCTATTGGTGTTAGCAACTTCAAATGAACTTCAGTGAAAATAGTTTATTCTGTTTAGGAAGTATCCAAAGGGGTCTTTTAGTTATACATATATAAAGCAGGTGCAGTTTCAGACATCCTTAAGGATACTGTAAAGTCTTGGTAACCTAAATGTAGATGGTGAATATTTGAACTTGGTTATGTAAGTTGCAGAATACGCTTAAAATTATGTAGAATTAAATGGCTTGCTTTTTGAAGAGATGATAGAAGTGGGGAAAATAATTTTCTGTGTGCAGATAAATAACAAAGTGCTTTTATAGTTGTTTATTTTTATAGAGAGAATGGTACTTTGGGAGCACTGGGAGACAACACTCTGACATGGACACTGGATTGGCCATAGTGTGTCCTTTCAGAAAAGCCTCAAGGTCTGAAAACATTGACCTGGGGGGAATTGGAGCAGACAAGGAAGTATATTGTAGGCACTCTTAAAGGGCAGACTGTGACATCTAGGTACCCTTTGGGGGACATGTAGAAATAATTAATACAGTAAGGGTGAAGTGACTGAAGTATTCCAACAAATATGATGGTATGGTTTAGAATTGTGTGGTCAAATAAAAATCTTGTGATAATGAAAATATACTAAATTTGTGTTGTCCAATACAGTCTAGTAAGCACTAGACATAGTTGGCATTTGAACATTTAAAATGTGCCTGTCGTGATAAAGGAGGCTTTTTTTTTTAAGTTTGGGAGTACATAGCAAGTGTGCATATTAATTCGTTACATGAAATTTATTGATATAGTCATTCAATGCATAATAATTACATCAGGGAAAATGGGGTATCCATCACCTCAAGCATTTTTCCTTTCTTTATGTTGCAAATAATCCAATTACACAATTTTAGATATTTTAAAATATACAATAAATTATTGTTGACTGTAGTCACCCTGGTGTGCTATCAAATGCTAGATATATTCATTGTTTCTAAGTATTATTTTGTACCTGTTAACCATCCTACTTCCCCCCTATACGACTATCCTTCCCAATCTCTGGTAACCATCATTCTACTCTATCTCTGTGAGTTCAAGTTTTTCAATTTTCACTCTCACAAATGAGTGAGAACATGCGAAGTTTGGTTTTCTGTGCCTGGCTTATTTTACTCAACATAATGTCTTCCAGTTCCATCCATGTTGTTGCAAATGACAGGGTCTCATTCTATTTTATGATTGAATACTACTCCATGGATAGGTAGGTACCACATTTTGTTTATCCATCTGTCTGTTGATAGGCATTTAGGTTGCTTCCAACTCTTCTTGGCTATTGTGTAGAGTGATGCAATAAACACAAGAGTGCAGCTATATTTTGATATACTGATTTCCATTTTGGGAGATATATACCTAGCAGTTGGGTTGCAAGATAATATGGTGGCTCTAATTTTAGTTTTTGAGGAACCTCCAATCTGTTCTTTATAGTGGTTGTACTAATTTGCATTCCCCAAAACAGTGTATGAGGGGTCCCTTTTCTTCATATCCTTACCAGTATTTGTTATTCCCTGTCTTTGGATATAAACCATTTTAACTGGGGTGATATGATATCTCATTGTAATTTTAATTTGCATTTCTCTAATGACCAAGGATGTTGTGCACCTAATCTTTTACCTGTTGGCCATTTTTGTGTCATCTTGCCAATTTTTAAATCACAATTTTAGATTTTATCCTATCAAGTTGTTTGAGCTCATTATATATTCTGGTTATTAATCAGTTGTTAGATGAATAGTTTGCAAATATTTTTTCCCCATTCTGTGTGTTGCCTTTTCACTTTTTTGTTTTCTTTGCTGTGCAGGAGTTTTTAAATTTGACATACTCTTGTCTATTTTTACTTTGGTTGTCTGTGCTTGTAGGATATTACTCAAGAAATCTTTGTACAGGCCAACGTATTGGAGACTTTCCCCAATGTTTCATTAGTAGTTTTATAATTTCAGGTCATAGATTTAAGTTTTTAACCTATTTTGAATTAATTTTTGTATACGGTGAAAGATAGGGGTCTACATTCATTTTTCTGCATATGGATATCCAGTTTTCCCAGCACCATATATTGAAGAGGCTGTTATTTCTCCAATACATGTTCTTGGCACCTTTGTTGAAAATGAGTTAACTGTAGGTATATGGATGTGTTTCTCAGTTTTCTGTTCTGTTTTGTTGTTCAAATTTCTGTTGTTTCTTGGTCAGTACCATGCCATTTTGGTTACTATAGCTTTATAGTTTAATTTGAAGTAATGTAATGTGATTCTTCATTTTATTTATTATTATTTTGCTCAGAGTAAAGTTGGACATTCTGGGTCTTTTGTGATTCCATATAAATTTTCGAATTATTTTTCTGTTTCTGTGAAGAACTTCGCTGGTGTTTTTATAGGGATTGCATTGAATCTATAGATTGCTTTGGGTAATATAGACATTTTAACGATATTGATTCTTCTAATCCATGAACACTGAGCATGTTTCAATTTTGTGATGTCCTCTTAAATTTCTTGCACAAATATTTTATAGTTTTCATTGTAGAGATCTTTAACATTTTTGTTTAATTTCTATTTATTTAATTTTACTTGTAGCTATTGTAAGTGGGATCGCTTTTTAATTTAATTTTCAGATTGCTCACTATTGGCATATAAAAATGTTACTTATATTTTTTGTATTTATTTTATATCCTACAACTTGATTTAGTTTGTTCATTATTTCTCATAATTTTTAGTAGTCTTTAGGTTTTTCCAAATATGAGATCTGCAAACAAAGATAATTTGATTCCATTATTCTATGAATCCAGCTACTTCAGGATCATGGGGAACTTTGTAAGACTAGTGAATTCCATGAGCATGAGCCAACTGCTGCACTTCTTTAGCCATAAAGTGAATGCCTTGGTCAGAGGCAATGCTGTGTGGAATACCATGATAATGGATAAGGCATTTCATGAGCGCATGGATGGTAGTCCTGGCAGAAGCATTGCATGCAAGATAGGCAAATCCATATCCAGAGTAAGTGTCTATTCCAGTGAGGACAAACTTTTTCCCTTTCCATGATAAAAGAGATTCAATATAATCAACCTGCCATGAGGTAGCTGGCTGATTACTCCAAAGAATAGTGCCATATTGAGGACAGTGTTGGTCTCTGCTGCTGGCAAAATGGGCACTCAGCAGTGACAGTAGCCAGGTCAGCCTTGGTGAGTGGAAGTCTATGTTTTTGAGCCCATGCATAACCTCCATCCCTGCCACAATGTCCACTCTGTTCATGGGCCCATGAACAGATGACAGGGTGACGACAGGTGTAGGCTGGGGAAAGAGGCTGAGTGGTGTCCACAGAACAGGTCACCCTATCCATCTGATTATTAAAATCCTCCTCTGCTGAGGTCACCCATTGTTGAGCACTCACATGGGACACAAATACCTTTACAGTTTTTGACCACTCAAGAGAAGTCCATCTACATACCTCTTCCACAAATTACTTTGTCAGCAATTTTCCAATCATGCTTCTTCAGAGTACCTGACCATCCAGCCAAACCATTGGCTACAGCCAAATAATCATAATACAATTGCATATCTAGCCATTTTTCCTTTCATGAAAAGTGCACAACCAGGTGCACTGCATGATGTTCTGCCCACTGGGAAGGTTTCCCTTCACCGATGACCTTTAGGGATATCCTAGAAAGGGGCTGTAGTGCTTCAGCTGTCCACATTTGGTTGATGCCTGCATATCTTGCAAAGCCATCTGTGAACCAGGCCCTAGTCTTCACTTCCTCTGTCAACTGATCATAGGGAACTCTCCATTAGGCCATCAATGCATGCTGGGGGAGAGAGGCAGGGTGGCAGGAGTGGAGACCATGGGCATTTGATCCACTTTCTCATGTAACTTACTTCTGCCTTCAGGATCTGCTTGAGCACAATTCTGTATATACCACTTCCATTTGATGATGGAATGCTGCTGTGCACGACCTACTTTATGGCTAGATGGGTCAGAAAGCAGCCAGTTCATGATAGGCAATTCAGGTTGTATGGTGACTTGATAACCCATAGTCAATTGTTCAGTTTCCACCTAAGCCCAGTAACAGGCTAAGAGCTGTCTCTCAAAAGAGGAGTAGTTTTCTGCAGAAGATGGCAGGGCCTTGCTCCATAATCTCAGAGGCCTCCACTGTGATTCATTTATGGGGGCCTGCCAGAGGCTCCCAGACAGAGTACTTATCTGCCACTGATGCCTCAAACACCATTGGTTCTGCTGTTTCATCTGGCCCAAGTGGCAGAGCAGCTTGCACAGCCGCCTGGGCCTATTGCAGAGCCATCTCCTGTTCTGGACCTCACTCAAAACTGGCAGCCTTTTGGGTCACTCAATAAATGGGCCAGAGTATATACCCAAATGAGGAATGTGTTGCCTCCAAAATCCAAATAGACCCACTAGGCATTGTGCCTCTTTCTTGGTTGTAGGAGGGGCCAAATGCAGCAACTTATGCTTCACCTTAGAAGGTATATCTCGACAGGCCCCACACCACTGGATCCCTAGAAATGTTACTGAGGTAGAAGGTCCCTAAATTTTTGTTGGATTTATTTCCCATCCTCTGGCACACAAATTTCTCACCAAGTGTGTTTGCTACTTCTTGCTCACTGGATCCAATCAGCATAATGTCATCAATGTAATGGACCCATGTGATGTCTTACAGAAGCGAAAAGTGATTAAGGTCTCTCCAAATAAGATTATGACACAAAGCCGGAGAGTTGGTATACCCCTGAGGTAGGGCAGTAAAGGTATATTGCTAGCCTTGCCATCTAAAGTCAAATTGCTTCTGGTGGACCTTAGGGATAGGAATGGAGATAAAAGCATTTGCCAAGTCAATGGTTACATACCAGTTACCAGGAGATGTGCTAATTTGCTCATGCAATGAAACCACATCTGGTACAGCAGCTACAATTGGAGTCACCACTTGGTTAAGCTTACATTAATCCACTGTCATTCTCTAAGATCCATCTGTCTTCTGCACAGGCCAGATGGGAGAGTTGAATGGAGATGTGGTGGGAATCACCACCCCTGCCTCTTTCAAGTTCTTGATGGTGGCACTAATCTCAACAAGTTCTTATGGTTCTTATCAAGTTCTTATCTCATCCCTCCAGGGATGAGATATTGTTTTTGAGTTAGTATTTTTCTAGGTAGAGGCAGCTCTAATGGCTTTCATTTTGCCTTTCTCATCATAATACCCCTTACGTTACCAGTCAGGAAACCAATGTGGGGGTTCTGCCTGCTGCTAAATATGTCTATGCCAATTGTGCATTCTGGCACTGGGGAAATGACCACAAGATGAGTCCTGACTCACATTGGACACACTGTAAGTCACACCTGAGCTAAAACTAAATCAATTACCTAACCCCCATAAGACTCTATTTTAACTGGAGGACCACAATGATGTTTTGGGTCCCCTGGAATCAACGTCAGCTCAGAGCCAGTGTCCAGTAGTCCTATAAATGTCTGATCATTTCCCTTTTCCTAACACACAGTTACCAGGGTAAAAGGATGCAGATTTCCTTGGGGAAGGATGGGAGAAAGATTCACTGTATAAACTGTCGGTAATGTAGTGGGGTCCTTCCTCAAGGGGACTCAGCCTCTTTTTCATTCAAGGTGTTCTGGGTCTGTAAACTGGCTCAAGTCTGGAAACTGATTGAGGGGCCGTGATTCTGTTTTTATAATTCAAATTCGTCTTTTGTCCACTCATCCTAGAAGTTTTCTGCTTCTGTAAATTAAGTAGGAATGCAGTAGTCTTCCTATGAATTTCACTTCTAGGAAGATCATGATTAATTAGCCAATGCCAGAGTTCTACATGAGTCAGACTATTCTGATTTCTGCTTTATCTCTGATGTTCGTTGTGGTAGCTACTTCCACTTTGCCTTTTACAGTTGAGTGCCACCAGTTGGCCCCTGCCACTTCGGGACCCAATTATTCCCATTGTATTTAAATTTTGTATTTGAGTGACTGTGGTTCCCATTGTTAGATCTGATATACGGAGAAGAGCAATTACAGGGCTCTTCAAAGATGCAGGTGCTGCCCTCACAAATCTGTTTTGTAAGGCATTGGTCAAGGGTATATCTTCTGGACCCTCCCAGCTGGAATGAATAGGCCTAAAGTGACTAATCTACTCCACCATCCCAATCTCCCTAAGCCTTTGGATCCCTTCCTCTACATTAAACCGAGGGAGATCAGGCATTTCCAGCTTGCTCACAGTGGGCCATCTTTTAATCCATATTTCAGCTAACCAAGCGGATAAACTATTAGAAACTTTTTTAACTCCCTGAGCTGCAACATTAATTCTGGGCCTACTTAGGGGGCCCAGATCAATAAATTCAGCCTGATCCAACTCTATGCTCCTTCCACAATTATCTCATACCGTTAATATCCATTCCTATGCCTGTTCTCCAGATTTCTCTTTTTATAAATTAGAAACCCAAGCAATTCTTTTCAAGTGTAGAGAACCTCCTTATTGGTCACACTTTCAACCTCACTTCTAGAGAACCACTGGGACTTATCACTCACATGATAAGATTTTGTCTGATTTTCCAGAATTTTAGCTCTTTCTCTACAGGAGATAAGACTCTCACTTAGGGCAATTTTAGCAGATCTGAGGCTCAGTATCTGCTTCTGAAGCCAGGAGATAGAATCCCTGAGTTGATCATTTTCTTTCATCATTTTGTCCACTGAACTTAGGAGCAAACAACCAGCTTCATTATGTTCCTTGGTTCTCCACATACGGCCAAAGGTATTATGTATAGAGTCACTAAACTCCTTGCCTCTCATAAGTGGTTAACCAGGTGTGTCAAATGTATTTATTTTGCATAACTCTCTAAACAGTTCACACCAAGACTATCAGTGTTCTCCATGCTATTAGTAGTAGAGTCCTTAGCATTTGGGGGTCCAATCATATTAAGCAGCCAACTCCAGAAATGCCAAAACCAATGAAAGAACTCCATTCTTAATATTCTGTTTCTTTAGGACCATTTCTGGTACCAAAATCTGTATTAGTTTGGGTTCCCTAGAAAAACAGAACTAATAGGAGCTATTAGTTTATTAAGTATTAACTTACATAATAGCAAGTTCCCACAATAGGCTGTCTGCAAGCTTGAGGAGCAAAGAGAGCCAGTCCAAGTCTCAAAACTGAAGAACTTGGAGTCAGATGTTCAAGGGCAGGAAGCATCCAGCAAGGGAGAAAGATATTGGCTGAGAGACTAGGCCAGTCTCCCCTCTTCACATTTTTCTGCCTGCTTTATATTCGCTGGGAGCTGATTATATTGTGTCCACCAGATTAAGGGTAGGTCTGCCTTCCACAGCCCAGTGACTCACATCTTAATCTCCTTTGGCAACACTCTCACAGACACAACCACGAGCAATACTTTACATCCTTCAGTCCAGTGAAGTTGTCACTCAGTATTAACCATTACTGTGTGAATGCCCTTTATTTCTTTCTTTAGTCTGATTGATGTACCTAGGACTTCCAGTGCTATGTTGATTAACAGTGGTGAATGTAGGCATCCTTGTCATGGTCTGGATCTCAGAGGGAATGATTTCAGTTTTTCCCCATTCAGTATGGTACTAGCTTTGGACCTATATTATATGGCTTTATTAAGTTGAGGTAGGTTCCTTCTATACCCAGTTTTTTGAGGGTTATTATCATGAAGGGATATTAAATTTTATAAAATGCTGGGATTTTTTTTGACAGAGTCTCACTTTGTAGCCCAGCCTGGAGTGCAGTGGCATGATCTTAGCTCACTGCAACCTCTGCCTCCCAGGTTCAAGTGATCCTCATGCCTCAGCCTCCTGAGAAGCTGGGATTACAGGCACCCACCACCACATCCAGCTATTTTTTTTTTTATTTTTTAGTAGAGATGGGGTTTCACCATGTTGGTAAGGTTGGTCTCAAACTCCTAACCTCAAGCAATCCACCTGACTCAGCCTCCCAAAGCGCTGCTTTACAGGCGTGAGCCACTGTGCCTGGCCTAAAATGCTTTTTTTAAAGCATAAATTAAAAAGATCATGTGGGTTTTGTTCTTTATTTTGTTGATATGATATATCACATTGATTGATTCCCATATGTCAAACCATCCTTGCATCCCTGGGATAAATCCCACTTGATCATGATGAATGATCTTTTTATGTGTTATTGCATTAGGTTTGCTACTATTTTGATGAGTGTTTTTGCACCAATGTTCCTCATGGATATTGGCTTGTAGTTTCGTTGTTGTATTTGTTTTTAATTTGTCTTCGTGTGCTTTTGAGATCAGGGTAATGCTTGCTTCATAAGATGAGTTTGGAAGTACTCTCTTTTTCTCTATTTTTCAGAATATTTTGAGTAGGATTAGTATTAGTTCTTCTTTATGTTTGGTATAACTAATCAGTGAAGTCATTGGATCCTGGGTTTTTCTTTGCTGGGAGGCTTTTTATTATGACTTCTATCTCATTTCTGTTCATGTTTTGGATTTCTTCGTGTTTCAATCTGTATTAGTCAGCGTTCTCTAGAGGGACAGAACTCATAGGATATATCTATATATCTATATCTATATCTATATCTATATCTATATCTATATCTATATCTATATCTATATGTCTGTCTATCTATCTATCTATCTATCTATCTATCTATCTATCTATCTATCTATATCTGGCACTGGGGAAATGACCACAGGATGAGTCCAGGGACCCACTGGGCCCCGTGTAAGTCAGACCTGAGCTAAAACTATATCATTTACCTGGCCTCCATAAGACCCTATTTTAACTGGGGGACCACAGTGATGTTTTGGGTCCCCTGGAATCAACATCAGCTCAGAGCCAGTGTCCAGTAGTCCCAGAAATGTCTGATCATTTCCCTTTTCCCAATGCACAGTTACCCTGGTAAAACTATATATCTATATCTATATCTATATATAAGTAAGTATTAACTCACATGATCACAGCGTTCCACAATAGGCTGTCTGCAAGCTGAGGAGCAAGCAGAGCCAATCCAAATCCCCAAACTGAAGAACCTGGAGTCTAATGTTCGAGGGCAGTAAGCATCCAGCACAGGAGAAGGATGTAGGTTGAAAGGGTAGGCCAGTCTCTCATTTTCATGTTTTTCTGCCTCTTTTATATTCCTTGGCAGCTGATTAGGTAGTGCCCACCCAAATGAAGGGTGTGTCTGCCTTTCCCAGCTCACTGACTCAAATGTTAATTTCCTTTGGCAACACCTTCACAGACACACCCAGAACCAATACTTTTCATCCTTCAGTTAAATCAAGTTGATGCTCAGTATTAACCATCACACAATCTTAATAGGTATATGTGTCTAGAAATGTATCCAGTTATTTTAGGTTTTTCAATTTACTGTCATAGAGTTGCTTACAGTAACCTCTAATTATCCTTTGAATTTCTGTAGTATTCATTGTAATTTCTCCTTTTTCATCTCTATTTTACTTTATTTGGGTCTTGTCTCTCTTTTTTTTTTTGATTAGTCCAACTAAATGTTTGTCAATTTGGTTTATCTTTTCAAAAAACTCAACTTTTGTTGATGTTTTGTGTTGCTTTATTTTCTTCAAGTTCATTTATTTCTGCTCTGATCTTTATTATTTCTTTACTCCTACTAATATTAATTTTGGATTGCTCTTGATTTTCTAGTTCCTTAAGAAACTAGAGGTTTCTTAAAGCTTAGTTTGGTAGTTTATTTGAGCTTTTTCTGCTTTTTTGATTCAGGGAGTTATAGCTATAAAATTCCCTTGAAGTACTTCTTTCACAGTATTCTATAGGTTTTGGTATGTTGTGTATCCATTTTCTGTGGTTTCAGAAATTTAAAAAATTTCTTTCTTCATTTCTTCATTGAATCACTAGTCTTTCAAAAGGACATTATTTAATTTTCATGTATTTGCATAGTTTCCAAAATTTCTTTTGTTATTGATTTCCGTTTTTTTTTAAATTTTCGTCAGATTATTGATATTACTTTAAGTTTTTAAATTATTTTAAGGCTCGTTTTGTGGCCTAACATATAATCTGTCTTTGAGAATGATCCATTTACTGAAGAGAAGAATGTGTAACTTGTAGCCCTTGGATGAAATGTTATATAAATATCAATTAGGTTCATTTGGGCTGTAGTGCAGATTATGCCCAGTGTTTTTTTTTTGTTGTTGTTGTTAATTTTGTATCTCGATGGTGTGTCTAATGCAGAAAGCCAGATGTTAAAGTCTCCAACTATTATCGTACTGGTGTCTATTTCTCTCTTTAGCTCTAATAATATTTGCTTATATATCTGGGTGTTCCAGTGTTTGAATATATATTTATAATTATTATATCCTCTCTCTGAATTGACCACTTCATCATTATATAATGATTTTTTTTTCATTTCTCTTTACAGCTTTTGTCATGAAATGCATTTTATCTAATATAAGCTTAGCTACTCCTCTTTTTTCATTTCCACTTGCCTGGAATATCTTTTTCCTCCCTTTATTTTCAGTTTGTGTGTGTCTTTACAGGTGAAGTGTTTTTCTTGTTGGCAAGTGATCATTGGGTCTTTCTTTTTGTCCTTTCAACCACTCTATATCTTTTGATTGGATAATTTAGTCCATTTACATTAAATGTTACTATTGATATGTGAGGACTTATTCCTGCCATTTTCTTATTTGATTTCTGGTTGTTTTGTGGTCTTCACGTCCTTCTTTCCTTGCTTCATTTCTTACTTTTAGCGATATTAATTTTTTTCTATTGGTATGTTTTAATTGCTTTCTTTTTAATATTTGTGTATGTGTTGTATGTTTTTTGATTTGCAATTACCATGAGGCTTACAAATAACAACTTATAACCCATTATGTTAAACTGATGACAAATCAACACATTGCATAAACAGACTAATAAACAAGCAAAGAGAAAAATAATAAAATAACTCTACACTTCAACTTCACACCCCCTCTTTTTAATTTTTTGTAGTTTTTATTTAAATTTATACTGTTTATTTCTTGAAAAATTACAATTACAATGTTATATAATTCTGTGTTTTTCTGTGTAGTTACTATTACCAGTGACTTTTCTACCTTGAGGTGATTTCTTATTGCTTATTAAGGTCATTTTCTTTCAGATTGAAGTACTTTTATCATTTCTTATAAGACATGCCTGCTGCTGACGAAATCCCTCAGCTTTTGTTTCTCTGGGAATGTGTTTATTTCTCATTTATGTTGGAAGGCAATTTTCACTGATTATACTATTATAGGGTAGAAGTTGTTTTCCTTCAACACTTTCAGTATGATGTGCCACTCTTTCCTAGCCGGTAAGATTTCTACTGAAAAGTTTTCTGCCAGATGTATTGTAGCTCCATTGTATGTTATTTATTTCTTATCTCTAGCTGCTTTTAGAATCTTCTTTTTATCCTTGACTTTTTGGAATTTTATTATTAAAGGTCTTGAGGTAATCTTATTCAGATTATGTCTGCTTGGTGTTTTGTAGCCTTCTTGGACTTGAATATTGATACATATTTCTAGGTTTGGGAAGATTTCTGTTATCCCCTTGGATAAATTTCTACCCTTATATATCTGTCTACCTCTTCTTGAAGGCCAATAACACTTTCATTTGCCCTTTTGAGGCTATTTTCTAGATATTGTAGGTGTGCTTTTTTATTCTTTTTTTCTGGTCTTTTCTGACTGTGTATTTTCAAATAGCCAGTCTTCAAGCATACTACTTTTTTCTTATGCTTGATCAGTTCTGTTGGTAAGGGTCTCTGATGTATTCTTCATTATGCCAATTGAATTTTTCAAGTCTAGAATTTCTGCTTGATTCTTTTGGATTATTTCAATTTCTTTGTTACATTTATCTGATAGGACTCAGTTTCCTTCTTCACATTATCTTTAATTTTGTTGAGCTTCCTCAAAACAGCTATTTCAATTCTCTGTCTGAAATGTCTTACATCTCTGTCTCTGTGACATTAGTCACTGGTGTCTTATTTAGTTCATTTAAAAAGGTAATGTTTTCCTGGACAGTCTGGATGTTTGTGGATGTTCATTGGTGTCTGGTCATTGAAGAGTTAAATGTTTATTGTAGTCCTTGCAGTCTGTGCTTGTTTGTACCCATCCTTCTTGTGAAAGTTAACTATTTGAAAGGACTTGGGTGTTGTCATCTAAATCTTTGGTCACTGCAGTCATTTCTGCACTAGGAGATACCACAAACCCAGTGTTGTAAGATTCTTGTTCTAGTCCCTTACTTTTCTCCAAACAATTGGAATCTCTCTCTCTCTCTCTCTCTCTCTCCTGAGGTGCCTGAAGCAGTGGGATATGTGACACAAAGATCACTGTAGTCTCCACCAGTGGAATTGCGCTATATCAGACCCAACACCAGCACAGCACTGCGTCTCACCCAAGGCATGTGGTAAGCACTGCCTGGCCACTGCCTATGTTTACTCAAGGTCCAGATGTTCTACAGTCAGTGAGTGGTGAATCTAACTAAGCTTTTGTCCTTCCCTTTATGGCAGCTAGTTTCCCCTGGCATGAGGTGAGTCCAAAGGTGCTGTCCAGAAACCAGTGCCTGAGTTTGGAAACTTTAGGAATCTACCTCCTACTCTATTCTACTGTGGCTGAGTTGGCACCTATGCCGAATGACAAATTCCTGCCCACTCTTCTTTCCTGTTTTGTCAAGCAGAGTAGTCTGGCCCCATAGCCACCACCGCTCCAGGCCTGTGGCTAGTACTGCCTGGCTACTGATGATGTTCATTCAAGGCCCAATGACTCTTCAGTCAGCTTGTGGTGAATGCTGCCAGGTGTGAATCTCTCCCTTAGGGCAGTGCACTCCTCTCTGTCTCAGGGAAGGTCTAGAAATGACATCCAAGAGCCAAGCCCTGGCTTAGGGGTCCCCAGGACCGTGCTTAATTCTCTACCTCAGTGTGGCCCAGCTGGTACCCAAGCTGCAAGACAAAGTCCCGTTACTTTCCCCTCTGTTGTCCTCAAGCAGAAGGAGTGTCTGTACTCCTTCTGTACCAAGTCTTCTGTATCAAGTTCAGAATATGTTGGCTTGCACCTGAAGCCAGCATAGCTCTTAGTCTCACCCAAGGCTCATGGTGACTACTGCCTGGCTACTACTGCTGATTATTCAGGGCCAAAGGACTCTTTAGGTAGCAAGTGATGAATCCTGCCAGGACTGGGTTCTTCCCTTTAAAACAGTGATTTCCTTTCTGGGCCAGAGTGTGTCTAGAAATGTCATCTGGGGGCTAGGGCCTGAAATGGGGTCCTTAGGACGCTACGTGTTGCCCTATCCCACTGCAGCTGAGCTTGTATCCAAGTTGCGAGACAGTGTCCTCCTTACTCTTCCCTCTACTCCCCTCAAGCAGAAGGAAAGAGTCCTTCCTAGAGCCGTGAACTGCAATGCCTGTGGTTGGAGGAGGTGTGAAACAAGCACTCTCTTGGCTGCCTAGGCTAGTGTCTCACTAGATCATTTGCATTACTCCACTGGCTTTGAACCCAGCACAACATGAGGACTTGCCTAGAAATTGCAGTTCTTGTGGCCTGGATTGCTTTTTAAGTTTATTTAGGATCCTAGAACACTTTAGCCTGTGGTGGTGAGGCTTGGTTTAACTCAGGTTCCAACTGCTAGGATAGACTATTTGCCTCTGGCTAAGGCTGGTCTAAATGCTCCCTCCATGGGTGCCAGAGGAGTTCTGCCGCTTGTTGGTTTCCACTCTTACTGGGCATCACTGAGTTCCAATGCAAAGTCCTACAATCAACTTAACTCTTCTTCCCCAAAGAACGTAGATTCTCCTTCCACGTCACTAGACTGCTGCTGGGATATGGGGCAGGGGTGGTGTAGGTGATTCCAGACTGTCTTTTCTACCCTCTTCCGTGCCTCTTTCCTTGATATGTTAAAACCAGGTACTGTGACTATGCACCTAATTTTTGATTCTTACAAAGGTACATTTTTTTGTGGCAAATTGTTCAATTTGGTGTTCTTGTGGTGGAGTGGAGTGGGGGACAATTGCCGAAGGCTTCTATTCAGCCATCTTGTTGTGCCGTCTTCCTTGAGGAGCCAATTAAAAAAAATTGACTTAATTTAATTTAAATAGCCACATGTGACTAATTGCTACTGTTTTATACAGTGCAGGTCTAGGATATTAAAATAAATGTGGCATAATATACTCAAAAGCAGTAGAAACATGAACATTTCAAGTTCATGTTTCATATTGAGTAACGAATTGAAAATGTATTTTTATAGTATAGCAACTGGTAAACATTTTTTAAAAATTATGTAATTCTCCACTGCTTATGAAATAAAATTGAAAATATTTAGCTCAACATAATAGGCTTTCCAAAACTCATCTCATGTCACTTTTCTAACCTTAAGTCAAATAATCTTCTAATATAAATCCCCTGTTGCTGAAATCAAATGGGACTATTTGCCACTTCTGAAGGAATGAGGAAACAGATCTAGAGAGGTTATATTAATTAGCGTCACGTCAAAGAGGTGGTAGATGTTCAAATATAGGCAGTGTAATTTCAGATTTCTCTTATCACTACACAAATTTTCTTATCTATAAAATAAACATAATAATGGTGCCTACTTCTTAAGGTCAATAATTAAATTAGTTAGTTATATGAAAAGCTTGGCTTTTACCTGGTACAGAACAAGTGCTAACTGAAAATTAGCTATTGTTGATGCTGAATTGGCAAGGCGGCTTATAATACTTATTAATTTCAGTATAATAACTCAGAAACAGGAAAAATGTTCATTTTGAAGACAAATGAACTATTTTTTGTGACATATATTGTCTTGACATAGTATTATGACATTTGCAGAGATCTTAAATAAAAATGAGTTCATGGATTAGGTTTATACCACTCTGGAAAATCTCCATCATGCCAAAGCCACCTGAATTCTAAAGAAATAAAATGGTTTATCAAAGTGCCATGATACTGAAATAATGTTATTCAAAAAGTAAACCTGTACATAAACCAAAAAACAGAATAAACAAAGAACAGTCAGTCACTGAAAGGCATAGTGGACTATGAACAAAAAGGATGTTCAAAAGAATCATTCCTCATACCTATTTATCATGGAAAAGACAAAATATAGAAAGGAGAAAAGAAAATGTATTTGCAAGAAGCCAGACAGGTAAGGTTATTCAGCTTATATCTTTATCAGAAGTACAATAGCCTAACTATGCTCTGGCATATGCACAGTAAAGTTATTATTTTATTTCAGAATGGTATGTAGCACTGACCATAAGAAGCTGCAACATAAATATAGGCTTTTCTATGAACTATAATTTAGGAATATTGTCTTCAGTTTAGATATGAAACATTATTTTTTTCCTGCTAAAAAGAAAAGATTTAAGAAAAAAATAAAGTTGTTATTGTGAGTTTTTTGTGCTCACACTATTTGGAGGGGAAGTTATTTATAAAACATGAAAACATAAAGAGAAATATTTAAAATCAATAGTTTCTAGTATTCACTAATTATTTTGAATGTTCCATATATGTCTTAGAAAATTGGGGCAATATTTATGAGATTGTGCTATATGAATATTTATTGTTCTAATAGTATAATACAAAACCTTAAGATGTTCAGTAAATAAGATCTAAAAAATAAATAAATGAAATCTGAAAACAACATGCTTTGCATGTATATTATGACTTTTTTTCCACAGAGGTTTTCTTTTTCTTTACCAATCAGTATAAGGAATTTTATTTATCTCAGATTATTACAAAAAGTATTAATAAGGCTTTCAGAGCTAGACACAAAAGTCAATGAATTCATTTTAATAAAAATTAAATAAAATGTCTTACGCTAATGTTAGTTTAATATTCTATATATTATAAAATAGTAATATTTTGTGATTCTGACTGCAGTAGATTTTTGAATAGATAACCTTTGCTTTGTTTTGCAAAATTATATTACGTAAGCGCTTGGATTAAATCAACACGATACTTTATGGATTATTAATTGGCTATCTTGAACTTTTACTTCTAATTTTTTTAGAGTAGAAACACTAGTTTATTTATTAGTATGGAATTATAAAGCAAAAAGAATGAAAAGAATTTTTCTTTGGGAGAATTTCTATTTCTATATATTATTTAAAAGCCTCAAGCTATATGACTTTTTTTTATGATCTTATTTCTTTTTTTACAAAATCTTTCTTCAAGTCTTCCAGAAGCCTCTTAAAGATAAATCAAAGGATAATCTAAAGTTAGTCAGTCAGTGCTTTTGAGCTTCTGACTACTGAAACTGCAAATATAAAAAATTTGTTACAATGATGCATTTAGATCAGGTCAAAAAGGTAATGTGGTTGAATGTGTTTATTTTCCTTTGCAGTTGTGATATGGTTGAATGTTTTTCTTTATGCTCTCTTCTTTCACATCATATAGTTGAGAGGATTCAGAATTTTCAGGACTGAAGGTAGACACTACTGAGGACTGAAAACCTTTATTTCACTGAACAGAGAAAGGAGAAAATATCCAAGTTTAGTTCAGACATTTGTGACCTCACTGTAGATCCCATTTTTATGTTAAATTCAAATGTGATAAATCTAAAATCAAAGCAATATACTTTGTTCTGCTGTGGATTGACATAGGTTATGCTGGACCTGATTTGTAATAGATTTTAATATATGTCTTATATCAAGCTACTTTCTGCTAATAGTTAAGTAAGTGTCTATTGTTCTTTACCACTGCAACTAATAAACACTATTATTATAGGAAATATAGTCCTAATATAAGGCAAACTGACTTTCATGCTCATCATAAAAATTGTTTAATATGAACCTGCTATGTCCACAATCAACCCTTCTATTCTAGGGAAAAAAAAGAAAGATGATAAATTGGTGCACGGAAGCCTTTGTGACACTAAATGACTCAAAGTAATGAGATATTATAATTCAAGGCACAATAGTAGCCTGTTTCAAATTTTGTATTATACTATATTAAATTTTTAGTTATCTGCTGTTGGTTTGGATATTATCTAAGATTCAGAGTTAGCAGTCATAAGAAAACACCCAAGCATACAAATCTTAAAAAAAAATTAGATCTGCAACAGTACAAGTTGATTTCCCAAGAATGCAAAGAGAATAATTTTGTACAGATGAAGCATACCTTTATGTGCTCTACTGAAAATTAGGCATAGTGTTATACATTCATGATACATCTTGTAGCTTCTCAAGTACAGAGTGGGTTAGAACCGAAGTGTAAATCATATGCTTGTTTTTGAATTGCTTTATCTAATCCTTTATACATATATTAGTCCTATTGTAAAATAGAGATGTGATTTTCCTTTCATAAGTCTAACTAAATCTTCACATTATGCAAATACACATCTGTTCAAACAACAAAGCTAAAGAAACAATCTACATTTACTACAAAACAACAAAGATTTCAAGGATATTGGAGTATAATTTTGTTCTTGCTTTATTTGTTTCAGCTGCATCGAGGTCTAATGGTGATGTACTGTTCTCCAAACAATAACAAATTTTCTTTAGAATATATTGACCATAATATAAGCAACATACTTAAAGATAGTTACTTTAAGCAAACAATCCTTCAAGGCAAACTAAGTATATTTTAAATACTGCTAACCTATGTAAAAGGAAGAGTTAATGAAAGAAAAAGAGATTGAAGTTTCACCCCTAGCCTAGTGATTTTAACAGTTCTTACGCCCATCAATAATGAGTTCAACGATTAATGCTGTTTATCAGTAGGACTATTTAAAATTAGGCCCTCAGAATATTCCACTGCAAGCTTGTTTTTGCCTTGGGTAGTGTTTAAACCCCTGCCTCCACGCCCTTCCTACTGTTATTAAAAATGTTAATTTTTAATTTGCATGTTTCATTTTTTTCACCTGAGTAATTTAGTTTAGTGGCAGGTACCTTGATTAATAAAACAATCAACATATATTTTTGTGCTTATTATGACTAAGGCACTATGTTCAAAGAAGACAAGGTAAATCATTGTATCAGAATCCAAACTAAGAGAAAAAGGAAGATACATGGGGATTGAAATGCACCTGAAAAAGTAGTAAGAAGTGAACTTTGCAGTGAATGATCCTATTTCCTTGGAAAATGCTTGTATAATGAGGAAACATTGGGTTTTATTATCAAAAAGTAACTTCTTTATTATAGGATTACTTTTGTTCCTGGGGACAGTTAAGAAGGCAATGATATGGATCTGATCAATTGTGTTCTCTATCATTCATTCAACAAGTATTTATCAGATGCAGCACTGCACTAATCCTTAATTTTATCTTTCAAACTTTAAGACAATTTAGTCAATTTGCTATGAAATGTTACTTAGCATACATAAATTGCGGATAAAGCTAGTCTAAAAAATGGATTCCCTGACAATGTGGCAAAAATTATTCTGCTTTTTGATTTTCCAAAATAAGTCAGAAATCTCAGTACATGCAGAATACTTCTACCAGATGGCCAAGAGAAGGTTTTAATAACAAAATTCTATTAAATATTCAACATCCAACTTTAAGAAGAACAAGAAAAACCCAGTCTTGTAAAATATTAGATGCTAATTGGGTATATTACAGAAGGGTGCTTCAACTTCACAAAATAATGAAGTGTAGAATTCACACAGACCATGCACTGAATGTGCATATTGTACCATTATCCTCCCTTTCAGTAGTAAAACTTCTATGTTAAGCAAGACACACCAGTATCTAACTTTTGATTTAGATGAAACCCAGACTAACTTCCTACGCTATGGAAGAAATATTGTTTAGGCATTTCTGATAGTGTTAATTTAACTTTAACACTTAGTGCAAGAGAGCATGTTCTGTTTTAGTTTGATTTTGATTTGTTTCAATTTCTTCATTCTAGTGAGCATCACATATATGTGTTACATAATTTGTCAGCTTTAAGGTAGAACAAAAAGATTGAGTCCTTTGAGAAACACCACTTAAATATATTTGCATCATTTTTGCTAATGGTATTTCCATGGACAGCAGCATCCTCTTCATTTCAAAACACAACATTTCTATTTTATACACACAACAGTCCAATAAAAAGTATTCTAGTAGAGACATAGAAACACAAAGATTTGATGAGAATGTTGTTTCACATGCTCATGAGTTAGAAATTACTACACCTACACCTACAGCTCTGATGCTTATGAGCCATGTGTGTCTGTGAGATTAAAACAGTCTTCTCTGATGACTAATTGCAAAAGTGACAGTAGCCAAGGTTGTCCAGTGTTTTGTTTGTTTGTTTCTTTTTTGTTTTTTGTTTTTTTTTTTAATCCACTATTGGAACCACTAGGGGTCATGTCTGTCCCTTAATGTAAAGATGAACAATTGACCTTAGAGGCCAAGTAAATACAAATTTAATTTCAGTGAGACAGAAATTTCTATATTGTAATAGATTTATTTAGTCTAATTTATCTTAGATGCTTCCTGCTTCAAATGTTAGGCCAGGCATATTTCTATGCACAAAAAAATGGGATAGATGAAAAAATAGTTTTCATCTTAACAGATTTCTTAGTAGTAGTTGCTCAGAAAAGACACACATTTTATCTAATATGGAAAGTACTTATTCAGCAGAATATTGCATTTTCTTTATCGTATCTAGACAAAATACGCGTATATTTTATAAGTACGGAAGACTAACTCTATTTGTTTTTCACTTTAGAGTGTTTGATTTGGAAAGAATAAGAACTATAAGTCATTTAACATTGTTTTAATTTTTTTGGAAATAAAACTAGCAAGATGAAGCTTGGTGCACATCCAAAATACAACAGTAGCAACCAAAAACAAAAGAACAACATTTAATCAAAATTTTACCAACCATTTGTTTGATATTTATTGTTTCCTAATAATTTATACTGAGTACATTTTTCCTGATAATTCTTATCGAAATTATTTTATCAGATTGTTTATTTCCTCTTTTTATAGGTGTGAATATTTTTAAGTAGTGTTCCTAATTCTTTGTACTTCAGATGCTTACAGATCCTTCGACCAAAAACAAAAGAGGCCTCAAAAATAATGGCCTGGGGATGTGAAGCTGAAAGAGGGTAGATTAAGAGAAATAGTGGGCCAAACTGCAGAAGTTGCTTTTTATATTAATCAATATATATATTGACTTGTACTTACAATTTGGGATTCTTTGACCTGTTTGCTATGAAATGTTTGTACATAATCTCTGATTGTCACTTTTGTACAAATGACTTGTAAAATCTTTGGAGTAAGTGATATAATTTATGGTGGCTGTTCAACGTCATTCCAGATTCTATGTTCTTTCATTTTACCTCAAGCTAACTGGCCAATATAAGTTAGAATTCATAATTTTGGCCTTATTAGTACCACATTCCTAATATGTTAGACCCGTGATACTCAACTGTGGTCCGAAATCTGTAGTTATCAGCATCACCTCGGAGCCCTTGTTAGACATGCAAATTTTTGTACCCCACTCCAGATTTGCTGAATTAGAAACTTTATTTTAACAAGTTTGGCAGGCTATTTGTAAGCACATTAGAGTTTAAGAAATGCTTTTTTTTCCCATTTGCAACCATGATCATAATACTTTATTCAAGAGAGTGCTGTTTTATACAACTTGACTGGAAAAATCCATCCCTACTTGTTAAAAGTTTGTAAATATAATGCTGAGAACTCCTTTTCATGACCTTTTTAACTTACATATCTTTTACTTGGTGTTTAAAATAAACTTGTGAAAGTATTATATATAATTCTAATATGATGTTTCCATTTTAAAATTAGTTTAAAACACATCTCCACTATTTTGATTTCTATTATGTATTTTGTTTTTTATTATTAAAGCTATAAAGTAGAGAAAATGCACACTTCATTGCTTATTGAAGGTTATTTTATGTCCAGCATCTCATGAGGTCTAAGGGCACACTTAATGATTATATAGAATGAATAGTACGGAACTTCAACTACAATTTGCCTTGAGGTTTATTTTCATCTGTAAATCTATCTGTAATACTAATGGCAGTAGAATTATTTGTCTGTGCCTTAAAATCAACCTAACAAACTCACAGACACATTAATTAATGCCATCTATATTAATGCTCATGGACTCCCCAGAAATTACACTTTTTTGGGAAAAACGTAAAAGGTCGAACTCCATTGTAATCACCACTGTATTTCAACTTTTGTTTTTACTTCCCCAAACTTGATCTATTATTAACTTGCTAATCACCAGCTGTTACTTTTTTGTTACTTACAGTCTATTTCTAATTAAATAACACTATTAGTCTTTTTGTCAACCTAGAAAACTTTCTCCACTTCACATTTCTGACTATAAAATGGCATTTTAACTTTCCTATTTAAGGTGTTTTAAAGTATATCTCTTTATATAATTTTCTTAGTGGTTGCTCTAGGTATTACCACATATATACATGCTTTATCACAGTCTACTAGATTTGATGTCTTAACATTTCAAGTAAAGCAAAGAAACTTTACTTCCACTTAGATCTTTATAACTTCACTTTTTAAATATAATTGTCTTAAGTATTTCCTCTGTATATGTTGAGTACCACATAAGATGGTATGATCATTTTTGATTCAATCATGAAGAATAATAAAAGAGATTAATCAGGTGAAGTATAATCTCTTACGTTTACCTGTAGTTTTTACCCAGTCCATTGTTCATTCTTTTCTGAAAGATCAAATCTTCATCTATTATCATTATTTTTCTATTTAAAATTCTTTTAATCATTCTTCAAGGGTAGGTCTGATAGCAACAAATTATTAGTTTTTCTTCAATTGAGGATGTCTTTATTTTCTCTTAATTCTTTAAGGGTACTTTCACAGGATATGTCATTCACTGTTGACAGTTTTTTATTTCAGTGCTAAAAAAATTTGTTCTACTTCCTTGTTAACTATGATTTCAGATTTAAAAATCCCTTGTTATTCAAATTGTTTTCCCATTTAGGTATGCATTATTTCTCTCTGGATGCTTTCAAATATTCATTATTATTTTATTTTTAAAATTATTGTTAAAAATTAGATGAAATTAATGAAACATAAAATTAACTATTTTAAAGTGAACAATTCAGTGGCACTTAATACATTCATAATGTTGTGAAACTACCACCTCCATTTAATTCCAAAATATTTTCATCACATTAAAAAGAAACTTCATGCCCATAAACAGCTACTCCCCATTTTTTTCCTTCACCATAGCCCTTGGCAAACATAAATCTGCTTTGTGTTTGTATGGATTTACCTATTCTTGATATTTCATGTAAATAGGATGATAATATATGTGAGCTATTCTGTCTTATTTTATACATTGTTGGGAGACAATCTTCTATGCTGACAGGATTGTTATTTCCACAACTGCATACACCTATAACCTGGCTATGATTCCATGATTATTGAAATAAGACACACTTGACAGAATTTAGTCAAGGACAGTGCATTTCATCTCCAGGTGCTTAACTAGTTGACATTCCAAACCCATTGAATCCTCCTATTTGATCTCCTCCCTAAACTACAGCATTCCAAATTCCATCTACTGTATCATCTTGGCCTTCTGCTGGTGTGAATGAAAATACTCTGTAACAGCAAAATAATACTCCGATAGATAAATGTAAAACAAAAATGCTACTGGCTGGAAGAAATATAATTTTGTATTCTCATTCAAATTAACAAAAGCTACTCTGCTTTTCTTGTTTTATTCACGCTACATGAAACATATACTAGTGTGTTCTTAGTAGTACTTTTAGCATTTGACTTCCCAGTCATGATTAAAAGTGGTAATACTTGGGTACTTGTGCCCTTCTGTAAGCATTGCAGTTCACGTCAAATTCTGCATAGGTTTTTGTATTATGCAAGTGGATATTTATGCCGTGATTCTACATCAGTTTCTAGAAAAATCACTTTGAATATTTAATATGCAAATTATTGACAGAGAAGTTGTTATATAAAATTTATGTTTTTGTAAATTAAGAAAATGTACAATTTGGTCTAATAATGTTAAGAAAAAGATAATTTGTTTCAATAATGATTATATATAAAATATACCCACTCTTTTCACCTTTATTAACAAACTAGAATATAAAGAAAAGAAATATTTAATTAAGAAGTTCATTAGCATCATCCCAATTTTTTTGCCAGTCACTTTTATGTTATAAAATCTGAATTTTAATTAAAGTAGTGTTAGAGAATGCTCCAGGTTATGAAAATTGAAACAAATGGATTTTGTTATAAGAATAAGACAAATGCCCATTAAAGAAGATATGATGCACCCTAATGGCAAATGTCAATTTCCAGGGTCTTTTAAGTGACCATAAAATCAGTACCCATTTGACTTGAATTACTTGTAACTTTTTTGTTTTTCTTTTTGTTTTTGAGGGAGTGTCTCACTCTGTTGCCCAGGCTGGAGTGCAGTGGCATGATCTCGGCTCACTGCAACCTCCTTCTCCCAGGCTGAAGCATCTTCCCACCTCAGCCTCTCACGTAGCTGGGACTACAGACATGAGCCACCATGCCCGGCCAATTATTGTGTTTTTTGTAGAGACGGGGTTTCACCATGTTGCCCAGGCTGGTCATGAACTCCTGAGCTCAAGTTATTCACCTGTCTCGGCCTCCCAAAGTGCTGGGATTAGAGGCGTGAGCCACCATGCCCAGCCTACTTGTAAGTTCTATATGCATAGTACAGTCAGAGTTTAATATTACAGTCAGTACTATGAGGGATTGTGTGACTCTAAAGTGCCTTGTGAATCACGTTTAATTCATATTTGGTTTAGTATTAATCTTAAGCTTTGTAATCTTATTGATTATATACTTTTCTGGGAAAATAGTAGAATCGTGTAGGTGCCCAGAATCTCCTCTCCGAGTCTCATTTAAAAAACTGATGTGAAAAAATTTTATGTATTCTCACTGGGTTGAAAAAATTAGAAACTTATTTTTGATTCTGCCAAAAATTGATATAATCTTTTCTTCTGATACATTGGATTAACTTTTTCCCCTCTGGATACTGTAGTCATTTCTTACAACTCCTAAAGTAATTCAGGGTTATACCCTGGACTACTTTATTGTCTATGATAATAGCACTTCAGTGACCAACAAAAAGCTATACTGTGAAGCTTGCATTGCCTCAGAATTTTTCAGACAGTATGGATAAACCCCTAATCAGCACTCCTTTTTTACATAGAAAATGAGATTCTACTTATAAAGTATGTTTCCAATGGACCATATCCAAATGCACCTTTAAATTGCTTAGCGAATTTGAATACAGGCTCACGCCTACAGGAAATAACTAGCATTTGTTGAATTATTGCTATGCACCAATCTATATATGCTACAGGAAACCTGCCTTGATAGGAATAAATAGCGTACTTGAAATTAGAGAAAATTGAATCAGTGATGCAAAGGATAAACTTTATAAGCAATAAAAGAATACATAGAAAATGAACAAAGGAGAAAAACGAAGAATAGATAAAGCATATAGAAGGTTGGTTATAGAGGTCCAACTGCCAATTAATAGGTATTACTGGAGAAGAGAGAAAAATAGATAAAACCAAATAATTAGACATAAAACTGTTATTGCCTATTTTCATACATAAGGTAAACAAAATTAATGAACAATAATCTATATTTTTAAGGTGTGTTTCCAGCATAATGTTGAAGTATAGTTCAGTAATGGACACAAAGTGTAGTAGAAACAAAGGAGAAACTAAGCGTGTGGAAAAGGGTAGATAGTAGGAAGGGAGTAGCATGGTTACAGTGGACTATGTGGACAGCGATTTTAAGGATGAAATCAGAGACCAAGTGTGTAGATGGAGATAAAGAATGTATATTGAGTTCAGCTTGGCCAAATATGGAGTCTAAGTGTGCATATAAGGAAGCACACAGCATGGTAAAATTACTATTTTAGGAATAAGGGAGTCCCAGATTTAAAATAATAACTAGCATACTTCACCTTCATTGGCTACCAATGAAACCTTAGAAGTTTACTTGACTTCTCTAGACTTCAGCCTAGACCTCTGATTATATATCTATATGCAGAAAATAATGGGGTAGCAGCAATTTTGAAGATCAAAATCAGCATTACAGGTGTGAGTACCTGGTTCTGCATGCAGCAGAGAGGACTTTTACCCAGGATCATGTTTGTCTGTTTTAACTTGTCTGGTGATTCCTTAAAGAATTGATGCAAGGCATCTGCCTTTGTTTCACCTAACTTGAAACTCTCTTTAGGCAGAAAAGTAGCTAAGAAGAGGACGTTCCCTGAATGTGTTGAAAAGCACATGAACAATCAGCTGCCACTTTCGGCAAAAGACTACAGTAGTAGCAAATAACAGATATAATGAAAACCTAGTAGAAATACTTGGGGCAATAGTTGCTTTGAAGAATAGGGGCTTTGAAAAGTTGTTATGTGTAAGGGAACCTAGAAAGCCAATACAATGCCCAGGGAAGGAAGAATTGTCAGAGAAGACCTGGGATGACTCTAAGCTTTCATCAGTGGCTGATTTAGGCTCATCGCAAGCAAGAAGTGAAGGCTAATGAAGAGTTGTTTAAAAATATGGCTAAGCCTTGAAGGAGTGCTAAAAAAAAAGAGGCATTCTGTGAAGGTCAGAAATTATTTCTTGTTTTTTGCTCCTCCTTTTTGTCTTTTTCCTTTTCTTCCTCCTTCCCTTTCTCCTTCTCTTCCTCGTTCTCCTCCTCCTCCTCCTTTATCTCTTTATTTAAGTAAATCTATTTTAAACCACTACCCAACCACAAGCTGAAGGGAAAAAGACTTCAAATATCAAACACAATAAGAATGCAGTATTTAAAATATAGTTTTAAAAGTTATTAAAGAAACAACTACAAGTCACACCAAGCGACAACAAACACTAAGGAGGGGGAAGTTTCAAATTTCCAGAGGTAACAAATTATAATATTCAAGTCTCTAGTTCCCAATAAAGTTATGAGATATGCAAAGAAACAAGATATTATACATTCTTTCGTAAACAACATTAAGGTTTGCTACAGTAGACCTGCTGTACCAGAAATACTAAGGGGAGTCTTTCCAGCTGAAATGAAAGGACACTAGACAGTAACTCAAAGCCATATGAAGAAATAAAGAATACTGGTAAACATAAAACAAGGATTATTGTACTTTTTGCTTGTAGTTCTTCTTTATTTCTTATGTGATTTGAAAAATAAATTCGTACAACTATAAATATACATAGATGCTAATGGTAATGTACAAAGATGTAATTTCTGACAATAACAACTTTAAGGTACAAGATACATGGGAATATAATTTTTGTGTACTATTAAAGCTAAGTTGGTATTAATTTAATAATTTGTTATAAGTTTAAGATGTTAATTATAATCTTAATATATCAACTAGGAAAACAGCTAAAAATATAGATAAAATGAGAAGAGATTTAAAACATTACACTAAAACAATCAATTAAACACAAAAGAAGAGAGAAATGGAAAACTTGAGGAACAAAAGTGATGTGTGATGTAGAGAAAATGAGTAGCAAAATGGCAAAATGGCAGAAGAATGTCTTTCTTTATCAGTAATTACTTTAAATATAACTGGATTAAATAAAAAATGAAATGTATTAATTAGCAGACTGAAATAAATAAACTTTAGATCCAAAGACACAAATAGCTTGAAAATGAAAGGATAGAAGAAGATATTCTATGCGCATAGTGACCAAAAAGGAGCTGGGGTATTTATACTAATACAAGATACAATTGACTTTAAGTGAAAGAAAAAGGTTATGAGGGACAAAAATGTACATTACATATCAAGGGTCACGTCACCAATAATGTAAATATTTATAAGCATATACACACCAAGCAACAGAGTTCCCAAATATATGAAACAAATATTGATAGAATTGAAAGGAGAAAATAAAGGACTTGAACAACACTATAAATCAAGTAGACCTAATAGACATATGGAGAACACACTAACACAAATGAGCAGAATACACATTCTTCTTAAGTGCATATGGAACATTCTGAAGAATAGACCATATGTTACGTCAAAAAACAAGTCTTAATAAATTTTAAAAGATTAAAATCATACCAATTATTTTCTGTAGCCACAAAGAAATCAGTCTATTAATCAATAACAAAAAAAGGTAAAATCACAAAAAATGAAAATTAAACAATACATTCTTAAACAACCAATGGATCAAAGAAGTGATCACATAGGAAATTTAAAAATACATAGAGAAAAAAAGAAAAGCACAACATACCAAAACTTATAGGAAATAACAAAAGCAGTTCTCAGAAAGAAATGTATTGTTACGAACATCCACATTAAAAGAGAAAACAATCCGAATTAATAACTCTATACCTGAGGCACTAGAAAAATAAGAGTAGACTAAATCCAAGACTAACAGCAGGAAGGAAGTAACAATTAGCATGAAGATAAACAAAATAAAGAAATAATAAACAATAGAGTTTTGATTAAATAAAAGCTGGTACTTTGAAAATATTAACCAAACTGACAAAAATTTAGCTAAAAGGAATGCGTTAAAAAAGAGAAGACACAAATAACTAGAATAAAGAATAAAAGTGGGGCATTACTACTAACCTTATTGAAATAAAAACCTTATTGAAATAAAAACTGCAACTGTACACCAACAAATTAGATAAACAAATATAAAAATTAACAGCAAAAATAGAAGAGAAGGGAATACTTCATAACACATTCAATGAAGTAAACATTACACCAATACTCACAGCAAGCAAAGACGTCACAAGAAAATAATTATATAGAACAAAATTCTTTATGAATATTGATGCAAAAAATTCCTCAAGAAATACTAGCAAAGCAAATCTGGAAGCATAATTGAATTATAAAATTTAGGATTCTACGTCATGTCCAGGTTGGATTTATCCCAGGAATGCAAGTGTGTTTCAACATAAGAAAATCAGTTAATGGAATTTTCCACATTAACAGAATGAAGTAAAGAAAGCACATGATCATGTCAATTGATGCAAAAAGCATATTTAAAAAATGCAACATTTTATAAAAACACTCAACAAACTAGAAATAGAATAAAACTTTCTCAAAGTGATGAAGTACATACTTTACAAACCCAGCACTAACATAAGACTTAATGGTGAAAGGCTGAAAACTTTCACCCTTGTATCTTGAAGAAGATAAGGATGGCAATTCTTACCACTTCTCTTCAACAGGTTATGAGAAGTTATAGCCAAAGCATTCAAACAAGAAAAAAAAAAGGTTAAAATCATTCAAATAGAAAAGGAAGAGTTAAGACTATCTCTATTCACCTCTATTCACAGATTACATGATCACTTATAGAAAGAATCTTGAAACACACACACACACACACACACACACACACACACACACACACACACACAATTAGCACCAATAAATTCCACAAAGCTGCGGTGAACAAAATCAACACACAAAATGCAGTGGTAATTCTATAAACTAGCAATGAGAAATCCAAAAATAAAATTTAAAAGTCCGTTTAGTATAGTATCAAAAATATAAAATACTCAATAAGAATAAATGTAACCAAGGAAGTGCAAGACTTATACATTTCAGACTACAAAACCCTGCTGAAATAAATTAAAGAATACCTAAATAAAAAAGAAGGCATCCCGTGTTTATGGAACGACAGACAATATCATAAAGATGGCATTACTCTCCAAAGCCACATATAGATTCAATGCTAACTTCTTCAAAATCACAAATGCCTTTTGACAAAAATAGAAAAGTTCGTACTGAAGTTCACGTAGATTTGCAAGGGATACTGACTAGCTGTATTAGTCCATTCTCATGCTGCTACAAGGACATACCGAAGACTACGTAATTTTTTATATAAAGAAAAGAGGTTTAATAGACACACAGTTCTGCGTGGATAGGGAGGCATCAGGAAACTTACAATCATGGTGGAAGGCACCTCTTCACAGGGTGGCAGGCAAGAGAACTGAGTGCCAGCCAGCGAAATGCCAGACACTTATAAAACTATCAGATCTTGTGAGAACTCACTCGCTATCATGAGAACAGCATGGGGAAAACCGCCCTCATGATTTAATTACCTCCAACTGGGTCCCTCCGATGCTCTGTGGGTATTATAGAAACTACAATACAAGATGAGATTTGGGTGGGGACACAGCTAAGCCATATTACTAGCCAACACAATTTTGAAAAAGAATAATGAACTTGGAGGACTCGCACTTCTGATTTTAAAGCTTATAAGCAAGATTCAATATTCAAAACTGCGGTTTTGGCATAAGTAAACACATATACACCCAGGGAATAGAATGGACAGTCTAGAAATAAACCTATGTGTCTAAGGCAAATTTATTTTAGAATAAGCCACCAAGAGTGTGTCATGGGGAAAGGACATTATCTTCAATAAATAGTGCTAGGAGAACTGTATATCCAAATGCAAAATAATGAATCTGGATTCCTATCTCACAACATGTACAATATTAAAGTAAATCGAATAACTAAATGTAAGTGCTAAACCTCTAATGCTCTTAGAAGAAAATCTAGCACTAAATCTTCATAACCTTGTATTTGGTATTAATTCTCAGTATATGATACCAAAAACATAAGCAACAAAATAAAAAATAGAGAAATTAGACTTCATCAAAATAAAGAACTTTTGTGCATCAAGTGACACTATTAGAGAAATGAAAAGACAAATATTTTCTCTCATTCTGTAGGTTGTCTCTTCACTTTGTTGATTGTTTTCTTTGGTGTGCAGAAGCATTTTTAGCTTGACGTGATACCATTGGTCAATTTTGCTTCGATTGGCTGTACTCTGAGGTCTTACTCAATAAATCTTTGCACAGACCAATGTTCTGGAGAGTTTCCTCAATGTTTTCTTCTAGTAGTTTCACAGTTTTAGGTCTTAAATTGGAGTCTTTAACCCATTTTCATTAGACTTTTATGTATGGTGAGAGATAGGCGTCTAGTTTCATTCTTCTGCTTATAGATATCCAGTTTTTCCACACCATCTATTGAAAAGACTGTTTCTTTTTCAATGTATGCTTGTGGTGTTTTTGTCAAAAAATGAATGGAATGTAATTGCATAAGTTTATTTCTGGGCTCTTTATGGTGTTCCATTGGTCTATGTGTCTGTTTTTATGCAAGTACCATGCAGTTTTGTTTTGCAAACTATTAAACTGACAAGGGATTAATGACCAGAGTATATAAGGAACTCAGATAGTAAAATTAAAAAAATCTGACTAAAAATGGACTAAAGATATGAAAAGACTTTAAAAAAAATAACTAGAAATGGAATGTTGGAATGTTCTCAGCACAAAGAAGTGATAATTATTTGAGGTGCTGGATATCCTAACTACCCAGGTTTGATAATTATGAATTGCATACTTGTTTCAAAATCTCCCATGTACCCCATAAGTATGTACAACTGTTATGTATCTCTAAACATTAAAAATGAAAAAGTGAGCAAGACAATTTAATGGGAGAAAATAATTTCAAATCTTATATAGGATAAGTTTCTGGTATCCAGAATATATAAAAGACTATTAAAACTCAACAATAAAAAGAGAAATAACACAATTAAAAATAAGTGAAGTATGTGAATAAACATGTGTCTAAAGAAGATACACAAATGAACAACAAATACATGAAAAAATGTTCAACATCATCATTCATTCAGTTAATGCACGTCAAAACTACTTTGAGATTCAACTTCATACCTACTAGGATGCTGTAATCAAAAATATAGAAAATAATCATATGCTCAGGATGTGAAGAAGTTATAATTATTGGTGGGAATACAAAATGATTTAGCTAAAACTGACAACAATTGAGCTCTTCTTCAAAAAGTTAAACAGAATTACCATATGCCCAAGCATATGGTATACTCTTAAGTACATACCACATTCCTCCAAACTGAAAACAAGTACTCAAACAAATAAATGCCCACATGTGTCCTTAGCAGCGCTATTCACAATAGCTACAAGGTGGAAACAGCTCAAATGTCCATCAATGAATGAATGGATATACAAATTTTGGCATATAGATTCAATAGAATACTATTCAGCCATGAAAACTAATGCAGTATTGATGCATGGGAGGACATTGGTTTATCTTTTAAACTCTAGGCGAAGTGAAAGATTTCAGACAAAACAGGTTACATATTGTATGCTTTCATTTTTGTGAACTATCTAGAATAAGCACATTCATAATGACAGAGGGCAGATTAATGGTAGTCAAGGGTTTAAGGAGGGGAGAATTGGGAGTGACTGCTAATGACTATGGAGTCTCTTTTGTGGGTAAAATATTATTTGGAAACTAGATAGAAGTGATCATTGGACAAAGTCGTGAATGTGCTAAATGCCACTGAGTTTACACTTTAAAATGGTCGATTTTATATTATGTAAATTTCACCTCAATAAAAATATGAGGATAACAATACTTATACTGAGTTGTGGTGTGAAAAAGTACATAAACGATATAGCGTATACACATAAATAAATAAATACATAAATATAAGGTATTGATGAACATAAATATGATTTAAAGAGAAAATGGATGATTTGTAGGTTAAACTATGCTTACATTTGGGACATTTCAGGACATCTACAAGAGTTGTGAAAAAGTAGAAGCAAAATATCCCTCGAAATTACAGCTTACAAGAATAAAAATAAGTAAAATTAAGTTATCTGGCTGATGTAAATGACAGAGATTCCAGTTCCTTCCTAAGCTTCTGCAGGAGTAGATTCTCAAATTCCTGGCACCCAAGATCCTTGGGCAGTAATGGGAGTTGATAAATTAACTGGTAATCCCAGAGATGTTGTCAAAGATGCTGCTATTAGAAAACCTACGGAGTTACTTGGTATTTTTGTATTTGGCTGAATATAGTTATGTTGATTTTAAAACATTGTTGGCTAGGAGTGATGGTTTTTGATATAATGCCTAACTGGCCCCCTTTGACCCTTGGAGAATAGCAGAATATCTTGAACATATCTAGATGCCCATTCCAAAATTACTTGTTTGGACAAGGACTAAAAAGCATCAAAACACTCTCTAGTAGAATGTTTACTTGTGAAGGAAAAATGAAGCCTCTAATAAGAAATTATGGAAGAAAAATAACTTATAATAAAGGAATAAAAATATAGTTAGCCTCTGGATTTAGTACTATAACTATAAATTCCAAGAGACCATCATAATGCCAGCAGTTTCTGCAGGAAAAGTATTAAATGGCCCATGTGGTCATTCACATGTGACTGAAAATAAAGGAAGGAAAGGAGAACGGAAATGGGGTATTTAGCGAATAATTAGTATACATTGGGTAATGTGGTAGGCACCTTACATGTAACTCACAGTATCTTCCCAATAATACTGTAAGTTAGATCTTATCTCTACTTTGAAAGTGAAGAAACAAAAACTTGGATAATTAAAAAAAAGCATTCTCAAGGTTACCAGCTTATAACTAATTCTAAAATCAAACCTTCTTTCAGAGACTACTAACTAAGTCGCCAAGGTCTGAGAAAATGCCCCACCACTTCCTGAAGATTAAAAAAATATAAGAATATAAAAATGTGCACTAGGTCACCAAGAGGTGAACCAAAATAAAATGTCAAAAGACGAAAGTATTGAACATTGAAATACACTGAAGATTACTAAACCACTGTACAAAAATACTCAAGTTCATGGAGCATATGTTCAAACTGGAATATCTAAATAAATAATGTGGTAACGAATAAAGTGGAAGGAAGAAAAAAAAGGAGAGGAATAGAGATTTTATTTTCCCTTTTTAATTATGGGGGTTTTCAACCAAGTATTTGAAAAGATAAGAAAGAGGGTTGGGGTAGGAAGGGTCTGGAAAATGTTACAAATATTTTCTTTACTACAAGTGGGAAACAAATGTTATTCAATTTTGAAACTATATATATATGAAGGCTTAACAGTGTTTTTAAAAACTCAAGGTGACAACTCATAGAATTGTCATCGAAATGTCTACCTTGAATGCCATAGAGAAAGATAGAAACAAATAAATGTAGGCTAACAAGAACTATCAAACTCAAAAGATAGCAAGGGCACAGAAAAAACAGAAAGCAAACAAGTGAATACAGATAATGGAAACCTAAAGAGGAATGCTTGATTTGAATTCAAAGATCTAATTCAGGTTTCTCAACTTTCACTGTTAGTACAAAATTTTGCACTAATGTCAGTCAAGAGCAAAATAAGGGAGAAGACTGAACTTCCTTAAAGTGGTGATTATTGCATCTCTCTCTCTTTTCTTGCCCTACAATTTTATTTGCAAGGAAAACATAAAGGAGACATGAAGTCCGAATGGATGAGGTCACACAAAAAGACATTTCCTGAAGTTTAACAAATTCCAAAGTGGACACAGTCTATGAAGTTGCTTTAGCTTGCGGCTATTTTCGTTGAATTTATTTAACCATATATATATATATGATCTTATGAAGTTTTTATGCTATTTTGCTTAATTTTATAATAAACATCTGTGAGCTCATCAATTTCAAGAATAAAATATCACCAATTGCTTCTACATCTATGTTCCCTACCCTATCCTTCTGCTTTCTTTTCCATACTCAGTCACAGATAATCACCATTTTGAATTTTGAATTCATCTTTTAATTATTGTTTCTAAAATATATTTATCACATATGAAAGATTGACCTAAAATATATTACATAACTTAGCTTTCTTGAGAGCTATATAGCTCTCAAGTTATATAGCACTGTCTAATTAGTTTGAACATTCACAACCCAATGGCCCATGAATTTCATTACTATTTAAACCATAAAATGTTTATGTATTACAAAAAGATTTATAGCAACATTGTTTCCAATAGCACAAAACTTGAAGAAACTGAAATGATTGTCAGCAGAAGAATGGATAAAAAATATAGCATACTATAGCTATATAATGTAACATTATACACTAGTGATAAAGTACAAACTACAATTACTGGCAACATGAATAAATTTTAGAAATACAATATACTGGGTGAAAAAACCAAGTTCCCTTAAATTTTGTTCACTTATTGGATATGGTTATGACAGTTGAATTGATGGCCAGAATCGTGGTTAGTCATCTTCTGTTTTGGGCTGTTTCTCCTCACATATGGGTCCTGTCTTCTCCTTCTGTAACAGACACTATTGATTGCTACTCAAAATTTGCACTCATACTCTTTTTTTACTGGCAGTGTCTCATATTGAGAAGAGTTAGCTAGCTTGCCTTAAATAGACAGCAAAGGAAGGGTCCCTGGAGAGCCACCGACCCATGGGTCAGTGCCTCATTCCCACACAACACAAAAAGCAGCATGGGGTAATAAAATCAAGCTGTGGGCACTGATAAAGGAACTAGCACAGGGGGTTGTGCCTGGAGACATGCCCGTGGCTGCATAGATAGGAGAACCTCCAGCCCACTGAGATAAAAACTTGCACAAACCTCTGGCTCACTCAGATAAGGGAACAACACCTGACATAGAAATGCCTTTTTCCTTTGTATAATCAGCAGGCTCCCAGGAAAACGTTTCTTCTCCTTTTGGGGCATGAACCCGGTGGGTTCGAGTGGGTTCCTGTGGACACTTTCATTTCTTTTTTAGACTGTGAGCCCGGCCTCTATGAATCATCGCTTCAGCCCCTGATTGGTCCCAGGCCAAGATCCCTGGCCAAGCTTTCATTTCGGCTTCTGATAGGTTCCAGGCCAAGCTGAGTAGCCCCTATGAATCATCACTTCAGCTCCTGATTGGTCCTGGGACAAGCTGAATCATGCTTTCTCCCAGACAGCCAACAGACTAAGCACATTCATTCCCCTTCCCCAGTCCATAAAAACCCCCAGACCCCAGCCTTATAGTGGGCAACCCATTAAGGCCCCATCTTCACTGGCAGAGAGCTTTCTTCTTTTGCTTATTAAACTTTTGCTTCAACCTCACCCTTTCGTCTGAACTTTTTAATTCTCTTTGATGTGAGACAAAGAATTCTGGGTACTATCTCAGAGAATGAGAGACTGCTACATTTTGGTGCATTGGCCGAGACTACAAAAATTAACCTTCATCCACAGGGCCATGTATTTTCACTAAGCCAATTATAGTTAATTCAATTCCGTTACCAAAGATTCATTTGGGAATTAAGCATATCATACAATTCTGGCCAGTACTGTGTGAAGGGAAGTATACTGAGAATATGTGCAATTGGGAATTCTTGGGGAAAGAATCTGAAAGTGATCCAAGGGATAAAATAGCTACTCTGCTCAAGCCTTATGTTTTGATAAAATCCTGAAAGTATGAAAAGAGCTAGCCAAGGGACAAAGCCAATGCACTATAGATGACAGAAAAAGATGTAAAATAACTTGACTCAATGACATAATTGAATTATGTCCTTTCCCCAATATACATTTTGGCACCATTGTTGAAAATGAGTTTACTGCATATATATGGATTTCTTCTGGGTTTGCTGTTCTGTTCCATTGTCAATGTTGAAGGTTGTATGCCAGTTTTATGCTGTTTTGGTTACTATAGCTCTGTAGCATAATTTGAAGTTGGGTAATGTGGTTCCTCCATTTTTGTTCTTTTTGCTCAGGACATCTTTGGCTATTCTGTTTTGTGTGTGTGTGTGTGTGTGTGTGTGTGCGCGTGCGCGTGTGTGTGTGTCTCCATATAAATTTTAGGATTGCTTTTCTATTTATATGAAGAGTGTCATTGGTATTTTGACAAAATTGCATTGAATCTGTAGATTACTTTGGGTCATATGGACATTTTAATACTATTGATTTCTGCAAAAAATGAACTTGGAATTTTTTTCATTTTTTGGTTTCCTTTATATTTTTATTAATGAATAAGTAATAGCTTTCATTGTTAAAGTCTTTTATGTCTTTGATTAATTCCTAAATATATGTATAATTTTGTTGCTCTGGTAAATAGGATTGATTTTATTTTATTTTTTCAGATTGTTCACTGTTGGCATATAGAAATGCTTCTGCTTTTTGTGTGTTAATTTTGTATCTTCCAACTTCATTGAATTTGTTTTTCAGTTCTCATAGTTTTCTACTGGAGTCTTTAGGTTTTTCAAAATATGATATCATATCATCTGCAAACAAGGAGAATTTGATTTCTTCCATTCCAATTTTGGCTGCCCTTTATTTCTTTCTCTTGTCTGATTGCTGTAGTGAGGACTTCCAGTACTGTATTGAAATACAGTGATAAAAGTGGGTATCTTTGTTTTGTTCTAGGTCTTAGATAAAATATTTTCAGTTTTTGCCCATTTAGTCTGCTACTCGCTGTGGGTCTATAATATATGACTTTTATTGTGTTCAGGTAAGTTCCTTCTATAACAAGTTTTTTAAGGTATTTAATCATTAAGGGATGTTGAATTTTTTTTTTTTTTTTTTTGAGACGGAGTCTAGCTCTGTCACCCAGGCTGGAGTGCAGTGGCGCGATCTCGGCTCACTGCAATCTCCTCCTCCCAGGTTCACGCCATTCTCCTGCCTCAGCCTCCCCAGCAGCTGGGACTACAGGCACACGCTGCCACGCCCGGCTAATTTTTGTATTTTTAGTAAAGACGGGGTTTCACCGTGTTAGCCAGGATGGTCTCCATCTCCTGACCTCGTGATCCGCCCACCTCGGCCTCCCAAAGTGCTGGGATTACAGGCGCGAACCACCGTGCCCGGCCGGGATGTTGAATCTTATCTAAGGCTTTTTCAGTATCAATTGAAATGATCTTATGATCTTTCTCCTTCATTGTGTTGATATTATGTATCACATTGTTTTGTGTATTTTGAAACACATTTGCACGATGAATGACTTTTTAAAATGTGTTGTTGAATTTGTTTGCTAGTATTTTGTTCAGAATTGATGAAGTTCATAAGGGATATTGACTGGTAGGTATTTTTTTCTTTTTGATGTGTCTTTTTCTGGTTTTGGTATCAGGGTAATACTTGCTTTATAGAATAAGTTTGGAAGTATTCCCTCCTCTATTGTTTGAAATACTTTGAGTAGGATTGGTGTTAATTCTTCTTAATGTTTGGTATAACTCAGCGGTGAAAACATCAGGTCCTGGGCTTTTCTTTACTTGGAAGCATTTTATTATGGCTTTGATCGCGTTACTTGTTATTGATCTGTTCATGTTTTGGATTTCTTAATGGTTCAGTCATGGTAGGTTGTATGGGTATAGGAATTTATCCATTTCTTTTTGGTTTTACCATTTATTGGCATATAGCTGTTCATAGTAGCCACTAATGATTCTTTGAATTTCTGTGGTATCATTTGTAATGTCTCCTTTTTTATCTCTAATTTTATTTATATGGGTCTTGTCTTTTTTTAATCTTTTACAAAAATCAACTTTTTGGTTTTCTTGATCTTTTGTATTGTTTCTCTGTTACAATTTTATTTATTTCGGCTATGATGTTTATTGTTTCTTCTGATAATTTAGGATTTGGTTTGCTCTTGCTTTTCTCATACTTTATGATGCATTGATAATTTTTTATTTGACGTTTATCTTTTTTTTTATGTAAGCATTTATATCTATAAGCTTTCCTGTTAGTAATGTTTTTGTTGTATCCCATAGGTTTTGGTATGCTGTGTCTTCATTATTATTTCTTTCTAAAAAGTTTCAATTTTCTTCTTAATTTGTTCATTGGCCCACTGGTCATTCAGGAGCATATTATTTAATTTCCATGTTTTTGCGTAGTTTCCAAAATTCCTTTTGTTTTTGATTTCTAGTTTTATTCCTCTGTGGTCGGAGAAGATACTTGATATAATTTTAATTTTTTGAATTTTTAACATGTTTTTTGCTCTAACATATGGTCTGTCTTTGAGAATGATCCATGTGCTGTGAAGAATAGTTAATTTTCAGTTGTTGGATGAAATCTAAAAATAGTTATTAAAAACCATAAAAACCCTAGAAGAAAACCTAGGCAATACTATTCAGGATATAGGCATGGGCAAAGACTTCATGACTAAAACACCAAAAGCAATGGCAGCAAAAGGCAAAATAGACAAATGGGATCTAATTAAACTAAAGAGCTTCTGCAGAGCAAAAGAACTTATCATCGGAGTGAACAGGCAACCTACAGAATGGGAGAAAATTTTAGCAATCTACCCATCTGACAAAGGGCTAATATCCAGAATCTACAAAGAACTCAAACAAATTTACAAGAAAAAAAAGACCCCATCAAAATGGGCAAAGGATATGAACAGACGCTTCTCAAAAGAAGACATTTATGCAGCCAACAGAAATATGAAAAAAGGCTCATCATCACTGGTCATCAGAGAAGTGCAAATTGAAACCACAATGAGATACCATCTCATGCCAGTTAGAATGGCAATCATTAAAAAGTCAGGAAACAACGAATGCTGGAGAGGATGTGGAGAAATAGAAACACTTTTACACTGTTGGTGGGAGTGCAAATTAGTTCAACCATTGTGGAACACAGTGTGGTGATTCCTCAAGGGTCTAGAACTAGAAATACCATTTGACTCAGTGATCCCATTACTGGGTGTATACCCAAAGGATCATAAATCATGCTACTATAAAGACACATGCACACGTATGTTTATTGCGGCACTATTCACAATAGCAAAGTCTTGGAACCAACCCAAATGTCCATCAGTGATAGACTGGATTAAGAAATTGTGGCACATATACACCATGGAATACTATGCAGTCATAAAAAAGGATGTGTTCATGTCCTTTGTAGGGACATGGATGAAGCTGGAAACCATCATTCTCAGCAAACTATCACAAGGACAGAAAGCCAAACACTGCATGTTCTCACTCATAGGTGGGAGTTGAACAATGAGAACACTTGGACACAGGGCGGGTAACATCACACACCATGGCCTGCTGGGGGGTGGGGGGCAGTGGGAGAGAAATCATTAGGAGAAATACCTAATGTAAATGAAGAGTTGATGGGTGCAGCAAACCAACATGGCACATGTATACCTATTTAACAAACCTGCATGTTCTGCACATGTACCCTGTAACTTAAAGTATAATAAAAAATAAAAATAAAAAAGGAAAAAGGTACAAGAAGCAGGTGAAAAAAATAGTTATTAGGTGTTTTTTGTCTATAAAAAACTCCAAAGTTTTTTGTTGATTTTCCATCTGGATGGTCTGTTCAATGCTGAATGTTGGGTGTTGAAGTCTTCTGCTTTTATTGTATCAGGGCCTTTCTCTCTCTTTAAGACTTATAATATGTGATTTATACATCTGGATGCCCCAATGTTGGGTGTAAATGTATTTAAAACTGTTATATCCTCTTGCTGAATTAACTGCTTTATCAATATACAATGACCTTATTTATCTCTTCTTATAGTTTTTGTTTTTATATCTATTTTGTCTGATATATCTACTCTTGCTCTTTTTTGGTTTTCATTTGTATGAAATATGCTTTTCCACCCTCGTATTTTCAGCCTGCATGTTTCTTCATATGTGAATTGTGTTTCTTGTAGGCAAGAAATCTTTCTTTTAAAATCTGTTCTGGCTCTCTATGTCTTTTGATTGGATAATTTAATCCATTTACATTTATTGTTACTATAGATAAGCAAGGACTTACTCCTATTCTTTTTGTATTTATTTTCTGGTTGTTTTGTGGTCTTCTCTTCCTTTTTTTCTCTTTTCCTGTCTTCCTTTTAATGAAAATGATTTTCTCTGGTGATATGTTTTAATTTCTTGCTTTTTATTTTTTTTTCTGTATCTAATATATGTATGTTGATTTGAGGTTACCATGAGGCTTGCAAAAAATATTTTATAAGCCATTTCCTAAACTGATGAAAATTTAACACTGATTGTGTAAACAAATAGGCAAAGAGAAAATGTATTAAAACTTCCACTTAAAGTTACTTTCTCCTTTTTAATATTTTTTGTGTACTATCCATGTCTTAAAATTTTTATGGTTTTTATTTTTTATTGTTTCACCTTTTAGATTTCTACTCAAGATATGAGTAGTTTACACTCCATAGTTACAGTCATAGTATTCCATCTTTTCCTGTGTAGTTATTTGATCAGTGAGTTTTGGACCTTCAGATGATTACTTCTTGCTAATTAACATCATTTTCTTTCAGACTGAAGAACTCTCTTTAGCATTTCTTGTAGTATGAATCTGGTGTTAGTGAAATCCCTCAGCTTTTGTTTTTCTGGGAAAGTCTTTATTGTTCCTTCCTGTTTGAAGGATATTTCAGCTGGATATATACTATTCTTGGATAAAAGTTTTTTCCTTCGGCATTTTAAATGTGATATGTCAGTATCTTTTGGTATGTAAGTTTTCCACTAAGAAGTCTGCAGCCAAATGTTTTGGAATGTACTTGTATGTTATTTGTTTCTTTTCTTTCACTCCCTTTCAATATTTTTTGTAAATTTTTGAGTTTTGTATTTTATTATTAAATGGCTTGAAGTAGTCTTATTTGGCTTAAATCTGCTTGGTGTCTAAAACCTTCTTGTAGTTAAACATTGATATGTTCTTTAAGTTTGGGAAATTCTTAGTTATTATTCCTTTTATTAAACTTTATACCCCCTCTCTCTCTTTTTCTATCTCTCTCTCTCTGCCTCCTCTTTAAGGCCACTACATCTTAGATGTGCCCTTTGACAATATTTTCTAGATCTCGTAGTCAAGCTTCATTCTCTTTTATACTTTTTTCTTTTATCTCCTCTGTGTTTTTTTTCAAATAGCCTATCTTCAAATTCACTAATCTTTTCTTCTGCTTATTCAATTCTGCTATTAAAAGACTCTGATGTACTCTTCAGTATGCCAATTGCATTTTTCACCTTCAGAATTTCTGCTTTATTCTTTTTTAGTTATTTCAATCTCTTTGTTAAATTTACCTGATAGAATCCTGAATTCCTTCACTGTGCTATCTTGAATTTCTTTGTGTTTCCTCTAAACAGCTGTTTTTAATTCTCTGTCTAAAAATTTACGTATCTCCATCTCTCCAGGATTGGTTTCTGATGGATTATTTAGACCCTTTAATGAGGTTGTGTTTTTTTGGATGGTGTTGTTGCTAGTAGATGTTCTTCAGTGTCTGGGCATTGAACCATTAAGTATTTGTTGCAGTCTTCATGGCCTGGGTTTGTTTATACCCATCCTTCTTGAGAAGGCTTTTTAATTATTTGAAGGGATCTCAGTGTTGTGATTTATGTTTTTGGTCACTTGGCCATATCTGCATTATGGGGCATCATGAACCCAGAAACCCCATGATTCTTGCAGACTTGTAGAAGTACCATCTTGGTTTTCTTAGATGAGATCTGGAAGAATTATCTGGATTACCAGGCAGATAACCTTGTTCTCTTCCCTTACTTTCTCCCCACAAAAGTGAGTCTTTCTCTCTCTCTATGCTGAGCTTCCTGCAGCTGTGCTGAGTTGCATGGAGCACCCCTGTGTCCACCCCCACTGGGACTGTGCTGGGTCACACCTGAAGCTAGCACAGCACTGGGTCTTGCCCATGGTCCATGGTAGCCAATACCTTGCTGTCATCTATGTTTATTCATGGTCCTAGGGCTCTGCAATCAGCAGGTAGTGAAGCTAGCCATGCTTGTATCCTTCTCTTCAGGGTGGTAAGTTAACCATAGTACCAGGTGAGTCAAGAAGTGCTGTCTAGGAGACAGGGCCTGGTGTTGGCAGCATTAATAATCTACTTAGTGCTTTATTCTACTGTGGCTGAGCTAGCATCCAAACCACAAGCCAAAGTCCTTCCCCTTTTTTCTTCCACTTTTCACAAGCAGAGGAATCTCTTCCAGTGGCTAACTCCACCACAGGCACAAGGCAATTACTACCTGACTACTGCTAATATTCTTTCATGAAGCAAGTACTCTTCAATCTACTTGTGGTAAATGTTCCCAGGCTGTGGACTTTCCCTTGAGGGCAGTGACCTTTCCTCTTGCCCAGGGCATGTCCAGAAATGCCATCCAAGAGCCAAGGCCTGGGTTCAGTTACCCTAAGTTCTTGCTTGGTGCTTCCCCACTGTGGCCGAACTAGTACCTAGGCTTAGAGACGAAGCCCCTTTTACTCTTCCTTCTCCTTTTCTCAAGCAGGAGTCTCCCTGTAGGCACTACAGCTGGAAATGTGCAGGGTGACAACTGAAGCCAGCATATCTCTGAGTCTCACCCAGTTATCATGGCAAGAACTGCTTGGCTACATTGCTACTACTTAGGGTCCAGTGACTCTTTAGTGAGCCATTGTTGAATCCTGCTAGGACTGGTTCTGTTCTTCAGGTTAGTGGGTTCCTCTCTGGCCCATGCCATTTCTAGAAATGCTCTCTTGGTGTTAGGGCCTGGAATGGGGCCCTCAGGACTCTGCCAGGTGCCTTATTCTACTGTGGCTATGCTGGCATTCAAGTTGCAAGACAAAGTCCTCTTTATTCTTCCCTCTCCTGTCCTCAAACAGAAGGAAGGAATCTTTCCTGGAGCTGTGAGCTGCACTGGTGTTGAGGGAAAGGTGACAAAATCACTCTTCTGGTCACCCTGACTAGTGTCTCACTGGGTTGCATGCCCCACAAGTCCACTGGCTCTGAGACCAACACCACCCCTGTCGTTGCCCAGGAATTGCAATTCTTGTGGCCTAAACTACTTTTCAAGTTTGTTCAGGACCCCATAGCACTTTCACCTGAGGTGGCAAGGCTTGCCAGAACTCAGGTTCCAACCACTGGGCTGGGTGATTCTTTTTTGATTAGGGTTGGTCTACATGTTCCCTCCATGGATGCGCACTGAGTTCTGCCTGATTCTTTTTTCCACTGTGACAAGGCAAAACTGAGTTCCAGTGCAATATCTCACAATCACTGATCTCTTCCTCCCTGAAGTGTACATATTCTCTCTCCATGCCACATGGCCACTGCTAGGGGATGTTGGATGGGTGACATCAGCAATTCAAGACTGTATTTTCTACCCTCTTCAGTGCCTCTTTCACCAATGTGTGGCTGAAACCAGGTACTGTGATCACTTACCTAACATTTGCTTTTAAGAAGGTGCTTTTTTGTGTGGATGGTAGTTCAATTTGGTGTTCTTGTGAGGAGGATGTTCAGAGGAGGCTTCTATTTAACCATCTTGCTCAGCCTCCTCCAATTTTAACAAATTTTTATTTTTACCAAAGTATTACATGCTTGTAGTTTTAAAACATAATTTATACAGAAATGTTTATGATAAAAACCTGGAACAAATCCTCATATGTCTCAGTTATGCCTTCTACTGTCTCTTATGGGATTAACTTTTACATTTATAAACGATATACTTTTCAAATATTTTAATTTCTCCATCATAGATATTACATGTTTTTTCATTTAAGATCATGAAGGCTTAGTACTGTTAAATTATTTCACCCTCTTTCTACCCTTTCTGTTCTACCCATTCTCCCAGTACATCACCTCTTTCTGTCATGTCATCATTCAATGTTTATATTTTATGCATATTTTAAAATAGTTCACTCACTGCTGATCCAGACATTGTGCTATGATTTTAACTTTGTTGGAGCAACCTAAATATATCACTGGA